>NC_044302.2:62356391-62656391 GCF_004027225.2 Strigops habroptila
TTTAGTGCGAGGTGTCCCTGCCCATGGCAGGGGGGTTGGAACTAGATCTTAAGGTCCTTTTCAACCCTAACTATTCTAGGATTCTATGATTCTACGATTCTATGAAAGCATCTCAGTGGTGGAATCCAGGTGAACTGCTGAAAGCAATGGCCCCCGTCTTTTTATTGTGAACTCCAAATAATGTAAATGTAGTAGTGACGAGGAGTCCTACCACTTCTTAAATACTCTGACACAAACATAATTAGAACCAAAAGGGACTGATGAACAGACGTCTTTCTTGCTCTTTGAGTTTTTGATTTCAAAATAAGTTTAGCACTAACAATAACATCCAAGGATATATTACCAAAGAAAAAGAGGAAATATTTTTGTCAGTGTTGATAATAGAAACATAAAAAGAAAAGTCCTGAAAAGTAGTCTTATGCTGTAACTCCATGTTATCAGCTAACACCGCATATGTATCCTGCTTTTATTATATAGCTTCTTCAGGTGAGAACTGCCCTCAAAGCTGCCTTGTAATATTAGGAAAATATCAGCAGAGAAAAACAGTCACTAGGAAAATACAGTCATTAGGAAAAAACATTAGGAAAATAGTCAACATCAGCCCTCCTGAAGGCTTAGCAAAGAGACTCAGGGGGACAACGCAGAGAGTCATACTTTAAAAGTGTAATCATTTACCATTTGGAGCATGAACTTTGTCCATGGGCCAGACAAAAAAAACCCAGGAAATCTAGAGAATAAGCCATTTAAGATGAAGTTTTCTTTTCATATGATATCATTCTCTGAGGGGCTTTTAAGAATAAAAAGTGCTACTGTGAGAGCTTCCCTGGGAAGATTGAAAGGAAATTCGCAAGAGCACTCTGAAGCAGCTGTCTAAAGACCCCAAATTCAAACTAGAACAATGCCGCTGCGACCCAACATGAGTGAGAATTCACTGGGCCTTAAAGTCTTGTGCTAACAGCTCTTGGTGTGAACAGGGAACCTGCCACAGTGTGGGACAGATGGTGACATCATCACCTAGGATCTATGAAGCAGAAGCTGATCTATACCTAAGAGAGAAACATTTTATGGATCATCACTGGCTCCTCTGGAGGAGGTTTCAGGAGGGTGGTGTGGTCGAGCTGCTCTCACTTGCTCAGAGCAAAAAAGATTTGCCCAACACCAAAAGAATACATGACTATGTGCGGAGAAGGCCAGGCTGGTAAAAATGTAACTGCAGTGTACACAGACTTCTTTACCTATGGGCAATAAATCCTCCAGTCACAGTTCTCAGATGAGCAGAATACGATTTACCAGTTATTGCAGTGGGTTGCTTCTATGAACCTTTTAGATGTTCCATCAAAAAGGTACAGATCAACTTCTTTTTGTAGGATTCAGATAATAAAAAAAATTAAAAGATAACACTCAGTAGCATTAGAAACAAGCAACACCATCCAAAATTAAGAACACACAGTTTACACACTGCTGCCAAAGCTAAAGATTTTTTTTCTGTTGCTCACAAGAATAATAGTTCAACAGAACTATATGAAATCTTTTTCAAAGCCCCAGTCATCACCTCCTTTCATGTTTTCTGACTGCTATGATGGCTGAAGAAAATCAGGACAATGGTACTCTTAAAAAATAGATCAATTTGGGACATCTGTAAGATATTCATATAAAACACCAAAACAGCTTGTGTGTCTGATCTGTTTAGAAACTGCTCTCTGATAACATCTGTTAAACTTTATATTTTGCACCACCCCAATTACCTTAATTCTGATTAGCAAGTAATAAAAAATTATAATGTTATTTAATTCTAGAAATTAGCACATTAATAACTGTAATAATAATGCTACAACTGAATCCATATATTAATAGTGAATTACTGTCTTTTTCTCCTATTCTTTTCCTAAACTAAATGACAAATATTCTGAATTCAGGAAAGAACTGTAAGAAATTGGATAAAAGATACTTGAAAGTAAGGCATAGAGAGCTGCCCCCTGCACAACACCTTTACTCATGCTTGTTGTTTCTTTGGTCTTCTTAAGTTGACTGGAGATGAGCCAGCCAGGAAGAATAAAAATGCTTGTAAGAGTGAGTATTGAAAGAAGGGTTGTATGTCTGTGCTTCTGTGTGTATATAATAACTGAGGCTCCATTCCAGTCAGCAGAACCTGAATTTCAGCCTAAACTTTGGGTATCAGATGATCATCATAATGATTCCTGCTGCCACTTTGCTCTCTGTGGCAAATCATGAGAAGCACCTGCAGCCAAGCTGAAAGTAGCCCTCTCCTGATGTCCCTCTCTAAATGTTTCCCCGTTATCTCTCACTTGTCTTGATAGCTAATACAGTTCCTACAGCTGCTATATCATATTAGGTCAGAACGACGAAAACAAATGCCATTTTCTTGATGGCTTATGCAGAATTGTTGTAATTTGAATCAAGTCTCCCTAGCCTCTTTGTTTCTTTCTCTCCTATTCTTTCTGCCCCTCATACTGAATATACTGGGGCCCTGGCGAGCTGCCATTCTAACTGCACATTAGAAATGGTAGAGTTTTCCTCTATCTGATTCTCTAAAATGAGTTCACCAAAAGGTGCAGACCCAGCACATTTGTGGTTTTTCCTATAAATTACTTTAACACTGTGTCCAATCATATATATAATTTCAGATTTTCAATTTCAACTCACTGCTGTGTCAGCACAGACTCCACTGATATGTCTAACGTATTTAGCTTAAAATGAAACGGATGGCATTTCATTACCAGGAAGATAATATTTTTGAATATGTTTGCTGCATGGCAGGATCCATCATTATTCTGCCATTTTATGTTCAGAGTGTGTAATAGCTTTTTAATGCTTTGATGTATTTTATTTATATATGTAATATTTTTTTGATATCATGGGGTGGTTTAACTCATTGGACACATTATAAAATCTTAATTGAATGCTTTTAAATATTAGTTAGACATGAAAAGCTTAACAAATTGCCAATATTTTGTTTGAAATTTAATAGAGAGTAGCTGAAACACCAAAAACCCTATCTCATTTTCACTCCTTCCCATTGCTCCTCAGCTCCCTCTGACACTCAAAATACTTTGAAAGGAAAGAAAAGAGGAAAGAAAATCCCACAGTCCCCTGAGACGCTCAAGCTGTCAGCAGGAAGGTATGTAACACAGGAAATCTTGAACGTGCCCAACTGTGAATGACAGAAGCCCTCTTATTGGAGGAAACTCCTGACAGGCCTAAAATCCTTAATACCTGGTTTCTCAGTCCTTTGACAAAAGTCATGGAATTTTAAAACTACTAAAAATTTCTTCAAAATTGGATTTGGTGGGTTTTTTCTTTTTTTTGCTTGCAAGGAAATGATACTACTTACGTACACTAGTGTAATGCCACAGCTAAAAGCATTCTGAGTGAACAGGTAAGTATTAAAGGGCATTTCTTAATCATAGCAGCAAATGCTAAAATGAGCCATGCTAACTGCTACTTGAACTAGACTAGTCCTGTAGTTATGCTCTGCATGCAATTGAATAAGAATGCTGTTTGCTTCCATTAAAGTTTCTCTTACATACAATTTTTTTAAATTATCATGTTCTTTTGGCTTTTTCCTCTTAAATCAGCTATAGCCACTTATTTTTCCAATAGTCTCTGTTTGTTCACAGAAGAGACCCATTCCCCAGATGACCAGTTTGATATTGCAGAAAGCGTCATTTGCCATAAGCTATTTCAACTGCGCATTTCAGGAAAGAAGAAATGCATTGCTATCCTTTTTACAGCAGGAGCAAGGTACAAACAAGTTAAAGACAACCTTCTCAAGGTTGTCTTCTCAAGCAAGTAGGACTGCTTAAAATTAAGTACTTAAACTTTCATGATTTCATGTTTTTCAGAGGTACCGAACATCTTTCAATCCTCTTAAAGCTGGCTATACATTACTGAAAACCAGCTTTCTTCTTTAGATGTCTAAATATGGAGCTACGAACCTGCCCTTGCATTTTGTGGTCAAAAGTCCTATCATCAAGGGTAGTTAGCATTTAAGTTTTGTTAAACATGAAAGCATTTGAGACCCAAAAATATTTGCGAGATCTGCTTTTGACCATGAAGTGGTTAGTAGCAGACACCAAGAGACAGCATTTTATTTTATCTTATTTTACTGCTGGCTCACACAGGCAGAAGATCAAGTTTATTTTTAAGGAAAGTGGCAATTTTTTATATGGAGTAACTAATTTGAAATAACTGGTGGCAATACTTAAGATGGGGGATGGGAGGAAGGAAAGAATTGAAAAATGCATGATTAATAATTCCCTGGAAGATGAGACTGAAAAATATTTTACACATTGTTTGTTGGTCTACTGGGAATTTGTGCTGAAAAATGAGAATATCAAAACAGCTCTTAGCTTCCTTAGCAAAAGTTATTGGAACATAAAACACATTCTAGATAAGTCCTGTTTATTTATTGCTTGGGTTTAAATTCTTCTTTTAAGTTTTTCCCTGTATGACAGACCACACAATAATTCATATTTAAAATGTAACAGATAGCTTTATAACAGCTCCTTCTCATATCTTCCCAAATAGTTGGATTATCAAGGTAACAGGTACAACCATCTTTCTCCACCGTTCACAACATGCGTTCCCTTTCTTACTCTTTTATGCAGACCATTTCTCCATCATCCCGTACGGCATTTTAAACTAGATTTTTCGAGAGAATTTTCTACGTACAGGCATTCAAGTATGTACTAGCAAATAGATCCCAGTAAGTTAGTGTGAAGAGACCCATTTCCCATATTTTTCATGTGTATAAATTTTTTACGTATTGTTCTGGGAATGCACTGCTGCTGAGTCTTTTTCAGTTACATTCTGCCTGAAGAACACAAAAGTGCCAAACCACCAGATTCAATGTCAATGTTAATGCCAAAACATTAAAGCAAAAGTCTCCAGAATTTCTAGGTTAACATATATAAATCATAGAATCATTTAGATTGCAAAGGTCCTTTAAAATCATCAAGTGCAACTATTAAGCACTAGTTGCCAAGTCTAGCACTTGGCAACTAGCACTGCCAAGTCCACTACTAAACCATGTCCCTAAGCACGACATCTACACATCTTTTAAATACCTCCAGAGATGAGTGAACCACCTCCCTCAGCAGCCTGTCCATTGCTTGACAACCCTTTCAGTAAGAAATTTTTCCTAATATCCAGTCTAATCCTCCCCTGGCGCAGCCTGGGGCAGTTACCTCTTGTCCTATCGCTTGTTACTTGGGAGAAGAGACCGACCCCCACTTCACTACAACCTCCTTTCAAATAGTTGCAGAGAGCAATAAGACCTCCCCTGAGCCTCCTTTTCTCCAGGCTGAACACCCCCAGTTGTCTCAGTCATTCCTCCTAAGACTTGTGCTCTAGATACTCCACCAGCTCTGTTGCTCTTCTTTGGACATGCTCCAGCACCTCAATGTCTTTCTTATAGTGAGGGGCCCAAAACTGAACACAGTATTTGAAGCTCGGCCTCACCAATGCCAAGTACAGGAAATCAATCACTTCCCTTGCCCTGCTGACCACACTGTTTCTTAATCAGACCCAGGATGCTGTTGGTCTTCTTGGCCACCTGGGCCAAGCTGGCTCGTTTTCAGCTGGCTGTAGACCAGCACCCCCGGGTCCTTTTCTACCAGGCAGCTTTCCATTAACTCTTCCCCAAGCTTGTAGTTTTGCATAGGATTGTTGTCACCAATGGGGATCAAGTCAAATTCTCAACAATTAGCATCCACAAGGAGACAATTGCCTGATTCTAGGTTCATCCTCTAAAATTCTTAGTGAATTTGGAAGGCAGTACAAATTTTTTGAAGGCCAAGGCTTTGCCACTGTCATGGTGTAGTTGAATCCTGATGAAACAGTCGGGTTTTTTACTGCCTGGTGCACATTCTCATAAAGAGCTCAGTCACATCTTTGAACTGTACCTCAGTTTCTCCATTGCAAGCTGATGATAAAAATGCTTACTCACTGGAATTGAGTAAGTAAAAAAAACTCAAAGATTAGTTATCTTGGCACTCTTCAAGTCAATTAACCCCACAATACATTCATCTCTCAACACACAACAATACCTCATTGAAGTAACCCAGCCCTGAAACTGAATGTATTCAACTCCATGTATCTTTGTTTAGAAGCTACCCTCCACTAAAGGGTACCATTACCCTGCAAGCCTTCAGAAAAACTAATGAAGCTTAATAGAATCGGCACTCCATTCAAAGCTGTAGAGAAAATTAATTAAATATTGTAGGAATCCTGGACTTGAAATGAAGGTGAATGGCAAACACAAATCAATGAACATATCCACATATCTTTCCCAAGTCTACACTCAGTGGAGGGCGTTGTCTGTGTACCATATGCTACATGGACAACACTGGAAGAAACGTAATGCATCCCTGAAAACTGTAAAAATTATTTAAGTTCTGTTATTCTTTAAATTGGATCATTACATAAAAGAACAATTGTAAGTTACCTTATCAAAAGACAATGTGCCGATCTAGCAATAACTTATGGCCATTCCTAATTATTTTTTATATTATGTTGAACACATAGTTTTTCCCACATTCTGAAAGGATTTTGGCAGGAATTACAGCCTTCAATATCTTGGGTGCTCTGGGTCTGTGTCCTTCCATCAGACAGACGCTGCTTATCTGATTTGCATTTATGTATCCTAGGTCAAAGCCTTCCTCAACAGCTGAGGAGATGTGGGACTACATGTGCAGAAACATCTGGCCTCATACTAAATTGAGAGCATGTCTTCTAAGATTAATTTTTTTATGATACGTTCTTGAACACATCATATGATTGCATTATGGCTATGCAACATAGAATCATAGAATCATAAAATAGTTAGGGTTGAAAGGACCTCAAGATCATCTAGTTCCAACACCCCCGCCATGGGCAGGGACACTTCACACTAAACATAGGCCAGAATAGACTGGAATAGACTAGACTAGGCCAGGATAGGATAGCATAGCATAGACTCGGATAGAGTGGGATAGTAGACTAGACTAGAATAGCATAGAATATGATAGTATAGAATAGGATAGCCTAGAATATACTCTGAAGTGAGGTGAATTTGTGGATTACAGCAATCCTAGTCCTGCATCAGCAGAGAAACAGCAGTTATGGCCAAGGTGTTGGACTTCTCTAATATAGGTACTCACTACGGTCACAATCCTGAGGGTTAGTCGAACTGGACCCTGAGTATTCCAGGTGTTAGGAATAAAAGCTGCTGATTCTCAAGGAAATTACTTCAGACACCATGCTAAGGAAAATCTTGCAAGTGGCATCAATTTTTAAAAATAAAAATTCTTGGTTTTATTTTCACTTTGACAGCAGATTACCTACATTAGTTAAAAAAAAAAAAAAAAAAAAGGAAGTGCAATCAACCAACACATATAGCTTAGATTTCTATGTACCTCACCCAGCAAGTTCCTGGATATTACACCCTTGTTTCTAAAGGCAGCTGGGCAGTTTTAACTCCCACTGAAAGTTGATAGAAACTTTAGGAACTATGCTCTTCTCCAGATTGCCCCATAAAATCCAATCTCTACTAAAGTAGCATATAATCCACAGTTACCCTGCATAGACTAGGCAGACATAGAAATAAAGCAATACTCTATATTTTGGTTATCAAGAGTTTTGTGACGATAAATTACCTTATCCTCCAAGCCTAGTACTGTTTTTCTCTGACTTTGTATTTTTGTTTTCCTGACTTCTTAACTGAGAAGATATGCAGAAATCTGACCTCTAAACTTTCAGAATCTTCAGCTGGTGACATTAATGTGATGGAAATAGTCAGCTTACTGCTATGCTGTAATTCTGAGCTGGCCACAGCTATGTGTTTATGTGGCAGCTGTCCTGCTATCTGCCTTGGTTTCACGTATCAGGTCCATCCCACCACAGCATGTTCAACTAATTGATACTTTCTTAGTTCCAGTGCATCTAACAGTGACCCAAAAACTGTTCACAGGACCTGAAAGGCATCTCCCTGTCCAGTTTCTTGGGTTTATTTTCGCTTTGACAGTAGACTACCTACGTTAGTTAAAAAAAAAAAAAAAAAAAAAAAAAGGAAAAAAAGAAAAGGCATATAAACTTTATGGTAAAGAGTTATCAAAGAGTTATTATATCCCCTTCTAGAAAGTAGCTAGTAGCTATACATTAATTTCTATATTTTATAAATGTTCAATGTCTGAACATCAACTCTTTGCAAAATCTTAACACAACATTTAAAATTGCACAGTCGTTTCTGACGTGTTAGCCAGATATGAGCCACACTGTCAGGAAATATGTTCCTCAAGAACAAAATGTAGATTTGTTAAAAAGTTTATACTTCCTACTGCCCTTTCTTCTTCTGGCACCCTGTCCAGTCAAATCTTGAAAGTATCCAGCTTCGCGGATATTTTCCCTGGTGAGATTATGCCAATGGCTGATTGTTCTCATTGTGAAAAATTTTCCTTTTGTGCCCAGCTGAAATATCCCTAGGAGTAACTTGTACCCATTACCCCTTTTCTTTTCCATGTGATTCCTTGTGAAAAGGGAGTCTCCATCTTCTTTGTAGCCACACTTTAAGTACTGGAACACGGTGCTAAGCTCTCCCTTGAGACTTCATCTCTCAAGGCTGAAAAAAAACAGTTCTTCAGCCTTTCCTCACATGGCCTCACAGTCTTTTGATCATCTCTGTGGCCCTTCTCTGGACCCTTTCCAGCCCATCCACATCTTTTTCATATAGCAGGGACCAAAACTGGGCAGAGTATTCTAGGTGTGGTCTGTCAAGCACAAAGTAGATTGGGATGATGACATCTTTATCTCATACTTCTAAGAATATCTTAATTTTGGGTGCTGGATTTTTTAAAACTGAATTGAGCTAGGCAAGAAAATATACATATAGTTTTATCCTTTCAGCTGAACCCTTTTTTTAACTTTTTTTCCCCACAGATGAGATTCTGGTATCCAAACCGTTGAAAAGGCCAGGGTTCTGCTGCTTTGCGCCAAAGCAACAACTGAATAAATTGAAGTCTACCAGAAGCCATTCTGGAGCAGATTTTTAAGGGACAGCCCCAGCTGTGAAGCAAACTCCCATAAAAGCTAAAGGCCATCCCAAATCTCCACATTTTCCAATCTCAGTGAAGAAAAAAAAAAAAAGCAACCTATGTTGCCCTAATAGTTCTCCTCCTAGAGGGAGAGAGACTAACAGACAGAACATGGATTGGTTATAACATGTGCAACATATGTTTATCAACATTCAAAGCAATAGGGATTATATAGTCAGTATAATCAGAGCGAAAACAAGCAAACAGAAAAGAATTACAACTACCAGCTTCTGAAAGAGGTTTTGAAATGTTTGCCTTAGTAAACAGATATATTTTATGGACATCACATTAGCGGTTATCAGCATAAATGATGTTACACTTTTTAAGACCCAACTATTTTAATCTCTTAGCAGTTTAGCACTGTGTAACTCTGCTGACCTCATTCAATTTTTGTTTTATAATGAAGTAGCTCTTTGAAAATGGATCATAATTTTACTTATTTTTAACCCATGAAAATTTGTTAGCTAATGCACAATGTTTTCATACAGCCTAAACACACCAGTTGCTCATGTGCTATTAGACCATTTGAGATATTCATGAAAACACATTCAGACCATAAACTTACTACCCAGAGCAAAAACATTACCCTTGCTCAGCTAGGAACTCTAATTACTAGTCTCCAAGATTCTTCTGTTAAATCAAGTTACATAATTAAACTGTAATATTTCCACAATAAAACGTGGGGTTTGCAGAATAAAGTGTAAAGATCTCTGTAACATTTTTATTTGACATTTATCCATTAATATAAAGATGGGATATACTCCGAGCACACTCCAAGACACAGAGGTTTCAATCCAATTTATACAAAGATTCCTTCACCTTTCTAACACTATACAAAGGGTGAAAAAGGTGAACATGCCACTTTTAAGGCCTCCTTATATTGTACTAATAGGGCCATCAACTTCTTTGGCAAATGAGTGTGAGGCTCCTAATTCTTTTAACTACAAGGAACTAGCCAGATCACAATGTATTAAACCATGTATGAGTCTGAAGAAGTACCTTTAAAACCATCCCCCTAGCTGTTCTTTTATGATGAGCCGTAGAAGTAGTGAGTGATTTTTTATCACTGTTCTATAAGAGCCAAAGCGCAAGTCTCTCATGTGGAATTACTGTATTGTTGCAAAGTTCATAATTTAGTCATTCATGGATTTGCTATAACATTCATACATTTGTTAGCTGGTTTTTATCCTGAATTATATGTCTGAAAGTCACTAAATTTGAAATTACCTCAACCAGAGGCAGTTCTTAGTACTGACTTATTCATATCAGCTATTACAGAGGGTGGAACAACCACCTCTCCTGCCTGAATGCACTGCTGGTTCTGCTTAAGGAAATAGTGTTGGGTATACCCGGATTCTGGAGAGCACTGCTATGCACCTGTACAGCAATATTTTCTTCTCTTTGACAATAGATCTTGACTTGTATTGTGGGAAATGCATAATGTTCCAACTTATCATCTGCTCTGTCCGTACCATGCCCTCTTAAAAAAAAAAAAACAAAAAAAAAAACCCACAACAAAACAAACCAACTCTTTCTCTCTACTGCTCGCTAAATTCTTGTGCTCCCTCCTATATGCTTACATAGGACTTTTCCACTCTCCCTCATTAGTGACTCCCTTGCCTGACAACTGCAGTTGAAACAGTAGCAGTCTGGAAAAGCTCTACCTGGTTGAAAAAACAACAGCTCCATGCCAGGCAAAAACGAGTAATGTGTGTCACATGGAGCCCTCAGACTACAAAAATTTAGAAACTTCCCATACATGGAGGCTCAGACTTGAAGTTCTGTTCCTTGTTTTCTAAATTTTCCATTCCCTAAGCCCTGACTAAACTACCAGACCTATTTCTCCACCCTCAGTCAAAAATCACAGCACTGCTATCTGAAGAAAATACGAAATCACCAAATTTTCCTATAGTGGAGATCAGTCATAATGGAAATCTACTTCATAACACTGTGTCTCTTCTGCTCCAGTGTCTTTACTCTTGAAAGCTGTCATATCCTATCTACCAGTTACTCTTCATCACAAGAAACACAATTACCACTTACGCCTAACTTTCTGGTTGGTTAACCAGGAGTTCTCAGGACATTTTGATACCTGAGATATACACAGAGAATGCAAAAAATTTTGACTGAAGAAGACTTCAGTCAAATCTCATGCTGAAAGGTCTGGTGAAACACAAAGGAGAATTGCCCATAGTATTTCAAAATGAATTAATGGTGGAAGGCAACAGAAAAGAACTCAGAAAAACCCTGACATGGGTTAAGGGAGAAGGGAGAACCATGCAGTCAGAGCAACTTGTCAGAATGGTCAGTCACCATGAATAAGAAGTGGAATAAATGTGGACAGACTTTTTTGAGATTTTGCATTATGCTTACTGCACATTTTCAAAAGTTTGGTAAGGAATAAGAGTTATGGGAAAACACATTCATAGAAATGATTCTTCAGTACTGAAAAAGCTCTGCTAGGTATTCATTCAAAATGCTGCCGAACCACACATACAAAAATTACTGCTTAATGGTTTTAGTAAACACTCTGATCCCCCTGCTTCTGGATCCCTTACTGTGGTTTTGCAAAAGAAAGCAGGAGGCATATGGTTCGTAAGTGGAATGAATTGATTTCTCTTCTATAGATTTAGCTAGTGTTTATCATCAACTGCATCTGCACCAAGGCAGTTATGAATGACTTGACCTCACTGGGAGGCTTTACTGCATTTGAAGGACTTTTCCACTCTCAACTTGCATACACTTGCCAGCAACTTTTCATAAAACCGTGATAGATGTCTTGCAGAAATTGAAAGCCATGTAAAGCCAAATAAATGAGAATGTTTATTTACAGCTAATAGTCTGCCACAGCACTGTGCAATTGTACAGTTTCCCCTGGAGTAAATCTTTCCAGGAACAAATGAGGGGAGAAATATCAAAATTTCTTTCAGAAAACTTTCTGCTTCTGGACACCACCAATTTCTTGAAGTGGTCATACCACAGTCTGTCACAAACAACAAAGTGCTGGATAAGGTTTAGCAGGATCTGCCCACTTGACACCACAAAAACTTTTAGTCATGTACCTCGTCACACATATGCTATTGCATTGATTGGCCATTATAGTAAATGATCTGAAATTACCTTCATGTTACATGTTTCTATGTAACAATAATGTCACCTACTTAGCGCTGGTGTCCAGTTGATAAGGAAACACCTTTTAAATCGTGTATGATAATGCCTCTTAGCTTGCTCTTCTGACTTTGTCGTTTGCCTCCAAGGTGCATGCAAGTTTGTTAGTATGTTATCTCCAGTTCAATGAGGAATTTGAAAAACTTCATCATGTCCTACATACTCTATCAAGAACTCAAGCAACAGTACCAGTCTGAAACTTACTTTATCATTCTCTGACCACACCAGGTGCTTGTTACTGTATCATTTAGCAAGCCTTTTTCAGAAAAAGGTCCTTAGTGACCTCTAGCAGGCAGTTGTCTTCTTTTTCTCTATGAGCAATAAGGCAACTGTAACAATCAAGTCATTTTCTGAGTAGCGAGAACCTGGACAAAATGCAGTGTGTATGAGGGCAAGAGGACAAAACAGTGACAACAATCAATTCACAACCTTGACATTTTTGGTCTTTGCTCTATTTGAACATCTTCCAGCAGGAAAGACATTATTTGAGCTACCCCTGTACAAGATACTCTAACTCACAGAAAGTGTTCAGAACCATTTGCACCACTATAGGGGGGCAGGGGGTGGAGGGAGTTAAAAAAAAAAAAGGGGGAAGGGAAGGGAAGGGAAGGGAAGGGAAGGGAAGGGAAGGGAAGGGAAGGGAAGGGAAGGGAAGGGAAGGGAAGGGAAGGAAGGGAAGGGAAGGGAAGGGAAGGGAAGGGAAGGGAAGGGAAGGGAAGGGAAGGGAAGGGAAGGGAAGGGAAGGGAAGGGAAGGGGGAAGGGAAGGGAAGGGGAAGGGAAGGGAAGGCTGGCACGTAACATTGCATATTAAATCTCTGGAAGAGGAGGAACAAAAGCTAAAGAGCGATAGAGAGTTCACAATGTCTTACACAGATGACTGCCCCCTTTTCATAACTTTTGTCATAGTTGCAGCATGCATGCCAATGCTTAGTGCGACGCTGGGCAGAAGTGGAGACTACAGCTAACTCTGACGGCGGGAGAGCACCAGGTTGAACAACGGCAACCCTCTGTCTTTCAAAGTCTCTTGGCATGCAAGCAGTACCATTTCTCTTTCACAGCTTGCTGACTATTTGTAGCTTGTCTCTAATTGTTACAAAAACATGCTTCGTTTAATTGAAGGCTTGCAGTACTTCACCTGAAAGCAGCTGATCAATACAACAGGAATGTTTCAAAATGTGCCAAAGGTAAGGGATTCCTCAAGAGTTTCAGAATGCCAGCCTTAGCAGGTATCTCTGTACCGGCAGCAGTTCATATGTAGTTTGCTATCAGACTATTCATACCAACAATGGTACTGACATGCCTCCTGTGGCTACTGAGACAAATTTGCCAGTCTCAGGCCATTCACTTCATAATGAAGATGATGGGTGAAAACACACAATGAGCTTCACCACAGCATGGAAGTCCAGCATGCAGTCTCTCATGCTGGACTTCTTCTCCCTCCCCTCATGTTCCTCATTGCTCAAAGTGGTGAAAGACTTAATTGCCCCAGGGTAGCATCGTCAATCTTTCTGGAGAAACAGCTGCCTGCTTTCAGCTTGCAGACCAGGAGGAACTGAGCAATTCCCTTCAGGCAATCTGTATGGTCTAGCAGTTCAATGTGTAAGCGATGCCTTATCGATTTCTGCCATAGCCTCCATAGCTGACTCAAAGATCAGAGGCTCTGACAATGGCTAACAAGTTTAAACCATTAGTCCCATTTGTAACTACTCGGTGAAAGGTTTGTCAGTCTCAACATACTTTATACTGCAGCTTTTAGTGGATTTCTAGTCCCATTCATTTTGCCACAATGACGTCTGTAGTTAACAGGGGTTATTGGAAAATTATTTTTTTCTTGAAAAGCTTTTCATTTCTCCTCCCTGCTTTTTCTTTTCAGAACATAAAAGCCATTTAGTTTGTGATGCTACAAAACAGCAATGCAAGCAATAATCCGTTGCTCTCCAGTGAGAATATATGTGTCCTTGTGTACTGTATGTTGTGTCTGATACTAAAAAACATCTTTGTCAGTCAGGTGCCAGCAAAGTAATTAATTTTGAATAGAAAGGTTTGCTGAGAGCAGTATTATTCTTTAAATGATTATATAAAAATTCCTAGCCCTCTTCAAGGTTGAGAACATCCCATTAGTATAATTTCACCACATTAAACCCTTTCCTTTTTTCCTTTCTAACCTTCTCAGAGCAGTAGTTTGCAGTTTTGTCAGATGGTAAAATGGCTTCCTTTAGACCAAACCATGTGAGATTTCTACTACTGAATGGGCCTGATTATGTCAATTTTCATAGTAATTAACACTATACACTAGACGCAGCTCCTGCCATCTTTGGCTATGCTGTTCCCTTAGGTCATTCTCAATGCCTGTTCCAAAAAGGGTCTGGTGTTCACCATCCTGTTCCTTACCACAGGCTTAACTGCCCTGAGGATTTTCCCAGTGTTCATTGCCTGGAGAAACCTTAGGCGAGGAATGTATTTAAAACAATGTCCTACTGAAAGGCCTGTGATTAGCATCTCTTGGTCTCTGTAGCAGCATGGCGAAAGAGATGGTGACTTGCAAGGTTTAGAGGAACAACCAGGACACTCCAGAGCAAATCTACTGGGAAAAAGATACATCTGTATCTTAGAATCATAGAATTATAGAATGGTTCTGGTTGGAAGGGACCTTAAAGATCATCTAGTTCCAAGCCCCCTGCCACAGGCAGGGGCACCTTCCACTAGACCAGGTTGCTCAAAGCCCCATCCAACCTGGTCTTGAACACTGCCAGGGATGAGGCAGCCATAGCTCCTCTGGGCAACCTGTGCCAGTGCCTCACCACCCTCATAGTGAAGAACTTCTTGTATCTGATTCTATATCTGATCTAAATCTACCCTTGTTAAGCTTAAAGCTGTTCCCTTTGGTCTTGTCATTACATGCCCTTGTAAAAAGTACCCTTTAGGTACTGGAAGGCTGCTCTAAGGTCTCTTCTGAGCCTTCTCCAGGCTGAACCCCAACTCTCTCAGCCTGTCTTCATAGGAGAGCAGCTCTAGCTCTCAATCATCCTCATGGCCCTTCTTTGGACACGCTCAAGGAGGTCTACACCCTTCTTGTGAGAGCAGAGTAGAGGGGGAGAATCACCTCCCTTGACCTGCTGATCACTCTCTTTTTGATGCAGCCCAGGGTATGGTTGGTTTCTGGGCTGCGAGCACACTGAAGCCAGCTCATGTTGAGCTTTTTGCCAACCAGCATCCCCATGTCCTTCTTCGCAGGTCTGCTCTGAATCACTTCTCCGCCCAACCTGTAGTTGTGCCTGGGATTGCCCCTACCCAGGTGCAGGATTTTGCACTTGACTTTGTTGAACTTCATGAGGTTGGAGTTGGCCACTTCTCAAGCATGCCAAGGTCCCTCAGGTCTTCCCTTCTCTCCAGCTAGCATAACAGGAGTTACATCTTTGTCCTGGCTCCTTCATTGCCTCTGTTTTGGCACAGCACCTCTCTCCTGGCTGCCATCTGCAACCATAGCCAGCCTCCTCAGCCAGCTAATCACCCCTACATGGCCATGGCCTGTCCAAGAAGGTCTTCCCCTACACACACCCCTGCCCAGCAGCATGCCTGGAGAGGTGGGTGTAACTGACTGGTTGCTAGGAAGAAAAGCACTCTGTGCCACAGCTGCATCACAAAGCTGTTTTATCTAGACACATGACATTTAGGAAACTCTGGACAGTGAAATAAGGATGCCATGGGATGGGCCATAGCATATATGATAGCAATGGCAATCAGGCCAGGAGGAAGGATGAGTGAGGCCAAAGGATGGAGGGGACCCTGCAACACTTTTGGTACAGTGCTAGGAGAATGCCTTGAGAATGTTTCATGGGGTCCTTGAGTAATTTTACCTCAATAAAGTCAAAAGAGAACAGTATAAAAGCAGTAAAAGAAATCAAGGTGTAAGAGGGAGAAAGAGTAGCCAACCATGGTCCTAACAAAACTTTGGTATACGCTTAGTATCATGGAATTAAAAGGAAGCATCTGAACTTTACCTCTTCCCTGACCCAATCTGCAAGACCTGAACATCAGGCTCTGCTTTTCTGTAGAGATATTGCTGATGTGTAGCATCAGAGAAAGAACCTATCATTATCTTTTTTCCCTTAGGTGTTTGAATTCAGCAAAAGACATGCATAACTGAATATAGGGGTCCTCACTCTCAAATTTCCCAAGTTTATCTTTAGCTTGTAAATAAATATTTTCAGCTGGCTTAAATTTCCATGCTGTGCACCTCAGCCAGTCTCAGGTCAGAAGACAGAAACATGTTTTAACTTCAGAGTCACTTATAGCATACTTTAGATATGACTTTCGCATTCCACCTCAGAGTTGAGGTAAGATGAAATGTTCATTTGCTCAAGGTTTACCCAGAGAATATTTTCTGACTATGGTGTTTGCCTTATCTTGAAGTTACAGTACTTTACTTATTTAGGCAGCAGCTATAAAGAAGCATATGTGTAGACAGCATGTCTTTATCTAATCTCCAAGGAAAAAAAAAAAGTAAACAAATCCGGGACAAATACAGTAGAAGTGTGAAAGATCACAGTCATCCCAAGAAATAAATCAAAGAAAGAAAGAATTAAAGTCACACTTTTTTGGTAAAACAGGAATACAGAGAATGAGATCTCCTCTGACAGTGATTATCTCTTCAGCTGATTATTTCTGGTGCTGGCATTTATAGGCTGCCATATTATGACTGCTTAATTGTAGCGTGGAGTACAGGGAATTGCTGTTATTTTTTAGGTCTGGTGCAATTCTTTGACAACTTAATACTCTTACACGCTTTATTTCCAGCTAGTTGGATGTCTGTTTGTGGTAGTAGAAGCAGACAAAGCCTGTCAACCAGCACTGCCTGTTGGGGAGATGAACAGGAAGACTGAACAGTGGAATAATGCCCTTAAAAATGGCTCTTAGGAACAATAGCCACAAACATGCTTCTGAATTTCTTATGGATTATCAGCAGTCTCACAAGGACTGCTGGCAGGATCTATACACTATTGCTTAAAAGAAATAGAACTGGAAGTTGTTCTCAAGCTTCTGGCACGTCTATACCCATTACTTTATTTTAAAAATATGATGAGTATTCTTTGTATGTTACCCTACGAGCTCTATTTTCTTCTTGAGAACACATGAAAAGAAATAAACACGATTCTCAGTTTAGCTTAAAAAACCTTATAAAAAGATAAATAAATTAAAAAGCTAAAAATCATCCTGGATTGTACAGTGACATCTTGTGGTGCAAACTGAACACAGCCGACTGGGATTTCACAACAATGATTATTATCAGCACAACTCCAAAATACATAATAGCATTTTGTGTCTGGCTTTTGATTGCCTCAACAGAGGACTGTTACGGGATTATCATTGCACCCTGTTCATTACGCCACCTAAAATGCTTTTTCTGAATGGGGTATTAACTTAACTTATAATTAATCATCTCACATTAATGTAAATTTATCCATGCAGGTATATTTAATCAGAGGTTTTTCATTTTTCATAATATTTTAATAACAGAGCACTAAAGGAGACTTGCAAGATATAAAGTTACATGAATAGTGTTTATAATCTGAGCCTATTCAAGGGCTTTGAATTCTTGACTTTCCAGGAAGCTGAAAAATTACATAATTTGAACCTATGCACTATCATTATGATTAACCTGCAAATATATATACTTATGGAACAGCACACACTGCCCTATCTTAATGACACCTTCCATAGAGGTCATACATAAAAATAACGTGTTTTCCAATAAGAGGAGTTACAAGATAATAGGACTTAATTTATTTTAGGAGTCTCAGCACAGCAGTATATCACCAGAACAATCAGAAATGGAAGCCTTTCAGCAAATGCAGTGAGTGTTCATGCAAGTGGATGTATTTAAATGTGTGGCAGGTTTCAGGATTATCTCATTCAATTTTTTAAATCCTTGCTCTATAAGCAGTATAATGGTCTGGTATTTCTAGTAAGTATTGATGGCAAATGTCACTAAAAAGACTGGCTGCTTGTAAATAATAAGTCTGCACTTATTATAGGAGATTACTACCGCTGAATTTCTGGCAACATCATTTATACCTTATCTCCTCCCTAAAAAGCCAAAAAATGGCAATGTGCTCTACCATTCTTTGACAAATTTCCTATTCAAAGATGGGTCAGACAGGTTATGAACAATAGAAATGTCTCAAGATCTTCAAGAACTTGGAGACCTATGGATAAAACAAACTTTCCTTAAGCTTGTTCTCACTAACCCCAGGTAAGTTTGGAGTAAAACTGCCTCTCTGGAGTGATCCAGACCATAAGTAATCCCTTATTCTGTACCCACTGCTCAGATTTAATATGCATTCTGCTGGATTCCCAAAGAATCCTCCTTTGCTCTCATCTAAAGAGTGTATTTTCCAGTGTGACATTAGAGAAGTTAAGAAGCAGCTAACATTTCTAAACTATGAATACTAGTAATACCAACATCACCACCTGAAGTAAACCAGTAGGTCTTTTGTATTATATATTGAATGTGACCAGTTTTTACTCTCATCAGAAATGTTCATTACTAGAGCAACCAGTTTTTGAAAAAAAAAGTGTGTTTCTCCAAGGTTAATGGCCACCTGGGAGCAGATTAAAGCTTGCTGTATATTCAAGAACATTAAGACTATTTAATACTTAGTACAAGGAAAATGCCCAGTACAAAATTATTTATTCAAAATGTTATGTTTTTTCCAATTGAAGAAATGTTTGATCCTTCCAATTAAGGATGTCCCTGTACTTTACAAACAACAATGAATTCATAGCTCTGCAGCCACGGTGGGTAGAGAAGTATCACTATCCCTCTTTACCAGATAATGGAACAGATACCCAGAAAAAACTGAATAAATCATCACAAATTCCAGAAGACATCTGCCAAGGCCTTTTTTCCCCAACGTTGGGTTTTGTGTCAGGATCAACAGGGATAATTTTTTCTTCCAAGCAAGAGCTTCAGCAGTTACAGAGGACACATTCTATGCTATGAGCCAGTTGTACTGCTTTGATCCCCTCTCAGTCTCCCATTTGGCTTATGGTTGTTTCTGTCTGCTTCCTTTATACCACTTTCTCTGAGTGAAACAGTCACCATAGCCACCACCAAAAGAGCCCAATTTCTGTTGAATTACCCACTAACAAATAAGAATTTTCACAGATTTTAATTTTGGTAGATGATAGGTGGAAGATGCTTCTTGTTTTCTTTTCCAACCATATTTATATACTTTGTTCCATATAAACAGAGGGGGGAGAGAGTGAGACTTGCTCAAGTTATGTAAGTCAGAAACACATTCAAAATGAAGAATACTCAGTAATGAACAGCTGAGCCCCTCAGTGGAAATGAGATTTCACGCGAAGAGAGTCAGACCTTGTTTATTACAGCCATATTTTCTCCTCAGAAAAAAAACAAAAAAAGTAAAAAGGGAAAGAAATCCAAAGAGCAATGTCTTCTGTAATAAAACATTTAAAGTAAAGGGAGCAAAAAATATGTATTATACGTAAAGTGGTTGCAAAACTGGAATTTTATGATGCTATTGCAGATAGATGAGGTTGGTGGTAGCACTGGAGTTTATCATTACTTTTGGCACCATGCGCTGTGGGGCAAAGAAGTGATGAGGGACAAAGTGAAGGTAATTCCTTGAAATAAGAGGTAGCAGAGTGAAGTGAAATGAAACAAGTATTTGCTGTAAACTCAGGGGATTAAAAGCTGTTTGAATTATTTAGAAATTGGGCACTGGGTCTGCATCCTTTCCTGGGCTGTCCACCAGCCTGAAGAAACTCACAGGTGCTGCAAGTAATTGGCTGTGTGAGGAACACAGTATTTCCTGGCAACATTTCTCAGCAGTCCTCTTCCAGCACAGAAACAGGGTGGTGTAGGAGCAATACTTACGTCTTGCTGGCATGGCTTCCTCTCATCTCTCTTCTGCAGTAAGTACAGTACAAAAAGCTTTAACGGCCTGAGGTACACTTTCTCAAGATTCATCTACATTTATAGCATGAGCAGTAGCCTCTGCTGAACTTGAAGGTGGACTATAACAATTTAGGTAAGGATATTTCTGGTCTGGGAGACATGCAGAAAACACAGACCTCCACAAAGGGCAATAGTCAAGAGAAGGTGGGTGGGGGAAAGCCTCAGGGCACTTCTGAACTCTGAACACAACCCAAACATACGACCCAGGTAACTCCAACCCAAATTACTTTATCTAGTTTTCTTATTACCTCCCTCAGCCACCCAAAAAGGAAATCTGGATGCATAAAATAAGCAGGAGCTGCAATCTGCTCCAACAAGTCCCTGGTAGATGCTCAGGATTAGTTCAGACATAGCTGGATGAGTCTGACTATGCTCACATTATATTTGCCCTTTGCCACAGGGTGTCTACAGAGCAGTAAGCTATTTTTACTCTGTTACTGTTCTGTATTGCCAACCCAACTGGTTAAAATCAAGTGCTCTAAAAACCTAGAGATGGATATAAAAATAATTAATTTTTTTGCGAATAACAATAGTGAAGTGTATTTTCCTTCTTGGTTCTGAGCTTTACAGCTAGATGGGTTCAACTCATTTCATATCTTTAAGCCTTTTTATTTAGTTATGAGACTCATGGTTCAGGCTTGTGAAGTAACAACTCCAATGTTGATTTTTAAGTCTCTTACAGATTCTTATACAAATTACATTCAGAATCTACCCCCTGAAGTTGCTCCAGTAAGTGCCTTTAATATTACATTTGGCAGTGTTTAAAGTTTTTTATCTTAAAAGTAATTCCATGCTACACGACTGTTCCATAACGTCACTTTTGAGTCTTGTTTGGGCTGTCAAGGGAAAAAAGACCAACACTGAAAGCCAGAATAATATGTAAGAAATGGTTATGTCATTCAGATATTAACTTAAAATAGCAAACAATGCCATTTTTTAAGAGCAATCTCCACAGCAGAGAAACAGTCAGCAGTACTGGTTTTAGTAATCAGAAGTTAGCTATCTGGCCTGACCTCCTTCCTAAAGGCTTTCAAGAATGCCTGTCAATGAAATAGAAGAAAATGAACAGTCCTAAAAGTCCATAATTTTCTCTGTCCTTATATTTCTTTATTTTCATTTTCTGTATTCCTTATTATACACCTTGTATTAATCACCATAATTTTTCCTTCACAACTGTCTGAAGTTTTTTTCACTTTTCTGTTCATGACTTTGTCTCTCGTTTGCTCATCTTTCTTTTCTTTCTAAAAAAAAAAATCATCTTAAGTATTGCTTATAACATTGATGCAGTAACCTCTCCTAGGACTTGCTTTGCTTTTCAGCCATACTTCATACCTTCCTGATGACCCTGTCTCATCCTCGCTTGCCTCAAGTTATTGACAAGGAAATCTTCAGCTCACACCCTTCTTGCCTGCTGGAAAAATAAATGAGGCAGAGACAGTGATGTGGCCACTATAGAAGCTATTCCAGCTGGCCATTTGTACCCACCTTCCTACGTTACAGCACTGCCCTCGCTTCTCTTCATCATAACGACTATGTTTCCAGCTGGAATTTTATGCCTAAACATTGTGACATGGCAGGCACCACACACCTTGTTAAGCCAGAGGCATAGCAGGAACCTGGAAAAGCAGGCTTTCTCTAGGACACAAGAAGTCCCTCCTGCAGAAGTAATGCTCAGCACCATGCAGATGACAGATGTTTGGCAAGGATTTCACTCCGTTATTGCACATTTACACCATAACCAAGCTCCCAGAAATCCCCCAGTGCCATGAGACAGAGGAAGCTGATAAAATATCTGGAAGAAAAATGATGAACTGATAATATGCAAAATAGAAGTGGGAAAGAATCAGCTCAATTTTAAGTGGACTTAAAATTTTCTTAGGAGACAGCCCATTAGGTAGAGCCTGATGCTGCTACACTGCATGTTCTGTCTAGGAAGGGCTCAGCACAGGTATAATTTTTTTGCTGTTATGAAAATGAAATAGCACACGGAGGGTTAGTTTTGAGATAGAGCAAGAACAGAGAGAGTCCTCCTAAATGAAGATAATGTCACCATGGAAAAATGATTACACGAGAACATATATACACTCTAAATATTTGCAATTCTGGGAACCTTTTATTGAGTGTAAAATACCAACATTGTTAAGATATCCAGCAGTTCAGACTCCCTTCTTATTGTACTGAGCTAAAAATGCAGCCTGTGTTAGTCATGGGAGGTGGAATTTCTTATACCCATCTAGTTAGTCAAATAACCTGAGTGCACTGTATTCATTTTCACTGTGATCTTAATTTGAAAAAATATGTTGATGCTCTGCTTTAGTGAGTATTTCCTCATATTGCAAGTCATGTTCGGCACACAGGGCCAATTCTTGTTTCCAGTGAAGTCAAACCTCACATCTATCTTCATCTGGATTCAGAACCAACCTCTCCTTCATGATGTCATCTGCTTAACTAAGAGAGGCAAGTAATTTTATTTTTAATTTTTTTTTAATTCCCAGGGTCATATCTGAGATGGGCAGAGCATGTCTGAACACGGTTTTTCTTTAGGCGCAAACTGCAGATAGCCTTGACCTAATAAAAATGAAAGATGGAAAAATAAAAGCATCTCTTACCTGCTTCCCAGAACACCTGAGTATACCTTTGCCAGCTGTAATTCAACTGCATATGGTTATGCTGAAGTCTGCAGTAGGGAATCTAGTTTGTCCCCTTTCTTCAGGAGAGAGCTAAACCACCAGGAAGACCTAGAGGCTGCTCCTGCCAAGGTTGGCTGCTGAGATGCTATTTACAGAGTAGGTTTTTTACCAGCACTGGTCCACTGGCTTAAACGGTGATGTGTACCGAGTCAGGTTGTCCAAGGTTAACTGAAACCTCTAAGCAACTTTACTTGCCACTTAAAACCAAATAAAATAACATCATTGCAGGGGTCAGGACATACCGGATGTAAGTCATAGTTCGAGATACCTGGACCCTAAAAGACCCAGCAGGACCTCACTCTTTAACTGAATTGAAACAGGTTCTTGAACTCTCAGCAAAGAGTAAGACCAGATGCACACAGCAGTCATGTAGCACAGAAAAGGCTGTGGTAAAAGAAATGGGGAAAACACACACATAATGGAAACGTTCCTAGTTCAGCATGAGCCTTTAACTTTAGTAAGCTTTGGATCAGCTTTTCTAAACAAGTCAGAGAGATTAGAAATTGGTGCAACATGCAAAGGTCTGAACTACTGACAATGAGGAGAATCCTTCCTCCACCCAGTGGCTCCTGGCTCATCCTGACAAAAAAATCCAAAACTGAGAAGAACCACATAGGCAGAAAACAGGCTTTCTTTTATGGTAACTGATGAGCTACAAGCATGCAGTTCTTGGTATCATTCATTTATAAGCCTGTAGATAAGATACAGAGATCACATTTGTAATTTAGATGTTAAAGTGCATAGTTGTTTTTCACCCTCCTAAGTGCTGCTTTGAACATCTTCAATATTTCAAGTTGTCTCTTCAAAATTACATCAGATATCTGGGATATCTGACTGTTCTTGTTAATTAATTCTTATGTTTAGTGCTCTGCTGTTGTCACCATTTGTTCATGGACTTTTCATTATCATAATATTTGTTTATCTGACTAAGTAAAGCAAACAATAACATTTTGAAGTACAGTAAACGCAGCTTCCAGTGCAGGCAGAAAAGCGTACATGAAAGTCTCTTTAGGAAAATACATCTCTGCCAAACCACATGCAGTGATGCCTCTAAATGAGTAAATTTAGGTAATTAACACAAAGCCAAGCCAAAGAAATACAGCAAAAATGAGCTGCCAGCCACCAATTACCTGTAAATCTAAAAATGGGGACAAGAATTCACAAAGGCTTCTATATGAAAGCCGTGGGGGTTTTGTTTAGATTTTTTTTTTTTTTTTTTTTGTAATCAAAAGCCTCTCAGCTCTGACTTATGGCCACATTTTCCTTCTGATTAAGCAAGGCTGATGAGAAACACAGAAATGCGTAAACTGGTTTCAGTGAAGTTAAAGCCTCCCAGACTCCCAAGCCGCACTCTGAAGCCCTATCCTGTGATAGGGCTTTAAAAGTTAGAAATATTATGCATTCTTCTTGATTACAGCTGAATGGAAATTTAAAGTACATTCCTCACCATTCAGGGAAATCTAGGACCCAGGATAGTCCTCCTGCAATTTGCAGATACAAAATCTATCAGTATGGTAGCAAAAAGCAAATTCTTTCTGGTATCTGCTGTGGTGACACATGTGCCAGGCCATTCCTGCACAGATGCCTGAGAATAACTGCAGGAGTCTCCTCCCACACATGGTAGCACACACTCAGCCACCACAGATCAGGCTCATGGCAGATTAGACACAAAACACAAAGGCAAAATATTCCTATTTTCTTTTATATTGCATACTGGGCCATACAAGACCAGTAAATTCAGGAATTTGCTCTGCTCCTTTTTTTTTTTTTTTCTTCCGGTGACTTCACCTAAGTACTAATACCTTTCTAGTTCCTAGAAAGAAAGCCTACTCATGAAAGGATGTCTAATTGGAAAGGCTGGAAGAGCAAATTCCCTTGATGTTTCCCACAACACTCACAGAGAAACCTCAAATTTTCATTCTAAAACCAGGAAGCTCTTCAAACAAAACTGCTGGCAAGCTTCTCTGCTAAATTTAAACAGCCATACTTAGGCAGGCAAAGCTTAACTATGCCTATCACCTTTTAAATATTTTTAATTGACCTAGGTGAAATTCCTTTCCTTTCTTTATCAGATAAGGATTCTCCATCAGACTCCAAAAGCCTTCTGCTCTACTTTTCCTTTAATTTTACAAATATGACTTGGATAATCAGATAGGCAGAAGAACCCTCTTTATCTGATTCATTCACATTGTATTGGAAGAAATCTGACTGGAAAAGTCAGAACAAATTTAGTTTGATTTCTAATTGCATTATTTACATAATAGAGAAAACTACTCCTCATCTTGCTGACTTGATCATCAAATAATAAGGGCTCTCCTAGGAGAAATATACACGGAGACCTGGTTCTCCTCTCATTTTCCCTAATTTTAAATTGCTGTAATTCCCCTGACCTCAGATAAGTTACTCTAGAGTCGTGTCAGCATAAATGAAAGGAGCAGTGAGATATAGAAAAAAAGACTATTGGCTGAAACCATTATTCACATATTCAAATTCAACCCTGGGCAAGTTTTACAGTCTCTTTCTCCTCTGTAAAACTCAGTAAAATCATTGATGGTCAATTGGTCCCCTAAGATTTACAAGGATAGCTCTGATACCACCTTGGAAATCTAGAGATATACGCACAGAGAGGTATGATTGAGCAAAAAACCCTGGGGATTACAATACTGTACCTCACATGTGAATCACCAGAATTACTAACTCTACCTCAACAGTGAGAGCAGGAGAAAGCGGAGAGACATTAATGCAAGAGAGAACGAACAGAAGTTTAGCAATGAAGAATTACATATATAAATTATTTTGCTAACACTTTTATTTCCTCGTAATTATATTAATTTATTTGTTATTATTCACTGCAATAATACTGGTCTCAGTGAATTCATTTGGTATTAATGCTGCTACAAGAAACACTTCCAAAGACTTCCACAGTAATTCAGAATTAGTTAAATGTACCATTAAACCAAAATGTGCTCACTTCATTTTTGTTGTTGTTTTCAGGGTTTATTGAAAAAGATTTCCTTTCAGTCAGCTTTCTGAGACATTCATCAGCCCTGTAGTTTCTAAGTCAGGGTGTGTCTGTCATTTAACCTTCTTCCTTCTTCAGTTTTCACCCTGATGCATTTGTATTAAACCACAGACTGATAAATGAGTATTGCTTTGGCTACACAAACGACCAAGCATTAAAGAAACATCTCGTAAGGTATGAATCAAAGACAGGAAAGCTTTTCTCTTTTTCCACTCAATCTTCCCTGGCCAAGGGACTGCCTGCAGCAGCATACTCCTCTTATATATTTGTTTTGCCTTTTTTTTTCCCCAAAACATTTTTACCCATTTCTCAGTTGCTTTTGTAAAAGATACACAGATATACCCAGGCAATAGGCAGTTTGCTACTGACTGTTATAGTACGGTTTGATAGAAGCCTGTTATCAGTCTGAAATGTCATCCAGCACGAGGAAGCATCAAAACGAGAAAGGCATGAAGGTAAGGAAACAGGCATCCTGATGTGAGAAACACGTCTAATTTAGGAAGTGAGATATGCAGAGAATTTAGACCATTTTTCCTAATGACTTTTTTAGAATACAGAGCGATGAGACTGACAAGTTTATGCTTAGCATGCACAGGTGTACATGAATTTTTGCTGTTTCTTTTGAACAGCTTTAAGAATTTTTCCATAAGCTCCGTCGCGCCCTCTATGCTTCTGAAAATCAGCGACAAGGTGTAAACCATAGCAGGACCAATTCTTTGCTCATTTTATTCCCTACACAGCTTCTGTTTCATCTTACACTTTTTCCCTTACTTTATTTGCTTCATGGTGGATTCTGCTTCTTGAAGGAGTCAAGAAGGTTCATGTGTCCCTAAACCGAGAATAATTACCTTTGAACAAACTGAAGATGCTGGCCTCCTGGTTACTGCCAGCTGATAACCTGGTGAATACAGGCCATATTACACAGGTCAGAGTAGATGTTTTGTGAATTCCAAACCTCTGCAACATGGACTTTTTATTTCTTATCCTCAGGCTTGGCCGTATGCTTAACACTGTTGTAAATCAGCATGGGTTCAGTGGTTCCAATTTATCTGCACAGGCCTACACTGCCAGACAGGTGAAAAGTTTGCTTGCTCACACATAAATAAATAGAGACTTGTATGTCCTGGTTTGCAATACAAGAGCAGTAATGCCTCTGCTGAAGTCATTGGAGCTCTGCTGATGTAAAACTTAAATGCAGAGAGAACTGAACAGGGTTCATAACAGAATTAAACCCTGTTCAAATGTAGGAGGCCCACATACCAAAAGAAAACTATCACATCGCAGAACATAAACGCATGTTTAAATGGTCCCTCATTCAAAACCCAAGGGGCATTATTTTCGGAAGCCAATAACCAAAGAGATCAGGATGTGTAAATTCCTGCCGGCTCAAAGCTGAGTCCAAAGAAAATAGCAAACAGCAGATGCTGCTACTGGCACAAGTACATCACAAGCTATGGCTTGCCCCCAGGATCTAGGGTGTCCGTGACATCCTTGAACACTGCTCTTGAAAAGAAGTACCAAAAAGAAGAGGAACCTAAACAGCAGTATAACTCTAAAATCAAGAGCACGTAAAATCATTTTTGCAGAATGAAATAACATGCTTTAAATCACATAATACCTTGGGCCCTATCCATGGTGATATAGGTGAATATCGATTTCCATGGAGTTTATGCTGACATATTATTAGCTAAAAGCCTGGTCAGGAATTCAGAAAAGACGCTAAATGCATTATATTTATCCTGACTGTGGCATTACCAACACCAACACCTTCGGTTAATACTAGTGTGAAAGGGAGGAACCCTGTAATATGGACACAGAACAACTGAGCAGTTAAAGATCATGAGAATACCAGCCTCTCTTACTGGTGAAAGTAACACTCAGCCAAACAATATCACATGTGATTTTGTATGAATTGTCACAACTGCCATTTGAACAGAGACACAGATAAATGAGGGAAAATAAAAGCTTAAGGTGGTACAGGGAAAAAGATAACTGATTTAAGGAAAATTGGAATCACAGAATCATAGAATGGTTTGGGTTGGAAGAGACCTTAAATGTCATCTAGTTCCAACCCTTCTGCCACGGGCAGGGACACCATTCACCAGACCAGGTTGCTCAAAGCCCCATCCAACCCGGCCTTGAACACCATCAGGGACGGGGCAGCCACAACTTCTCTGGGCAACCTGTTCCAGTGTCTTGCCACTCTCATAGTGAAGAATTTTTTCCTAATGTCTAAACTAAACCTCCCCTCCATCAGCTTAAAGCCATTCCCCCTTGTCTTGCCACTACATGCACTTGTAAAAAGTCCCTCTCCAGATTTCTTGTAGATCAGATCCCCTTTAGCTACTGGAATGCTGCTCTAAGGTCTCCTTTGAGTCTTCATAGGAGAGGTGCTCCAGCCCTCGGGTCATCTTTGTGGTCCTGGACTCGCTCCAACAGGTCCATGTCTTTCTTGTTTTGTTGCCCTGAGAGCTGAATGCAGTACTGCAGGTGGGGTGTCACGAGAGCAGAGGGAAAGAACCCCCTCCTTTGACCTGCTGGCCACACTCCTTTTGATGCAGCCCAGCATACGGTTGGCTTTCTGGGTTGTGAGCGCACACTGAAGCCAGCTCATGTTGAGCTTCTCATCAGCCAACAACCCCAAGTCCTTCTCCTCAGGACTGCTTTCATCAATTCTATGTCCAACCTGTAGCTGTGCCTGGGATTGCCCCGACCCAGGTGCAGGACCTTGCACTTGGCCTTGTTGAACTTCATGAGGCTGTCACAGGCCCATGTCCCAAACCCATCAAGGTCCCTCTGGATGACGTCCCTTCCCTCCAGCATGCCAACCACATCACACAGCTTGGTGTTAACAGGAAACTTGCTGAGGGTGCACTTGATCCTACTGTCCATGTCACCAACAAAGATGTTGAACAGTTCAGGTCCTGATACTAACTCCTGAGGAACACCACTTATCACCAAATGAATACCAGGAATAATACCCTGACACTCAAAACAAAACTAAAGTTCATGTGTATGATGCTGGGAACAATCTTGTATGGTCAGAAAGATAAACATCTGCATTATCTATGATTTCTAGGATTAGAAAAACAAGGCAACAGCTCAGTAGTACTCAGCAAAAAAAAAATGTTGGCACAATGTACTTGATAATGGAGGCAAATTTGCAATAATATGTGTTCAAAGAAGTAAGTTCAGAAAATGAGAAGAGCGGGTAGCCTTGATCAAAACCGTCTTTAGTACTAAAATAAACACAAACTGACTTTCAAGACAGTCCCATTCAAGTTCACCTCTGCTGCACCCATCCAACACAGAACAGTCCCAAAGCATGTACTCATATAAAGCCCCAAGGATGATCAAGAATGGCTGAGCTTGCCTCTTTTATGAAAGTTCCTATTTCCTCTCAGAGCGGAAAATTTAGCACACAGTCATCAATCAGTTTATTAAAGAAAAAAAAAAAACACCGCAGAAATAGCAGGTCACCTTTAAACAAAAGAAAAAATGTTTAATGTACCAATATTTAATCTTTGACAGGTAGTAATAACTGAGATCGCAGCTAAAAAGAAAGCATAAGGAAACACTCTTGTTCCCGTAATATTCATTTAAAAGAGAAAAAAAGATTTACAAAGTTAGATAGAACAAAAAAATGTGCTACAAATGCAGGGATATGTTGGGTATATTAATCAGTGCATCTATTTCTTTTAAAAGACCTTTCTTAAAGGTGCTTAAATCAAAAAGAAGATAAGCCATCTTGTCTTTTGAATTTTATTGCAGCAGCTTATCAGCAAGAAGGAAAAAATATGTGGGAGAAGATATATAGAGAGCAAAAAGACCAGCACTCTCAATCAATAAACGTTTTATTTATAAGTACAAAGGGATGCATAGTCCTAGTTTCAGTTTTTAAATCTGACTTCAGTTTTGAGCCAGCACATAAAGATCCATTTTGATGCAAACATCCAAGAAACAAGGTTGAACTTTTGGATTTGGGAGAGATTTCTAGTAATGCCAACAGACCAGCTGTGCCAACTTTAAAACAGAGAGCATATCATATTGAGGCAATAATGGCTGTAATTAAAATCTGTTAGAAAGAATGTGCTGAGAAATGTATGTATCTGTAATTATCTTTTAGCTCTTCTGACATACGCAAAAATAGTAAATTTCTAGAGCCAGGTTACTTCTCTAGACCACATGCACCAACTATCAACTAGTGAGAAAGCAAGTGATAGGAAGACTTACTGCTAGTCTTTGCTGGAGCAAAGAGATAAAGGCAAAGATTTAAATTGGGCACAGGGATAAGATAATGTTAGGTGACGACAAGAACTAAGTCATAGCACATTTTGAAGCAGTAGATATTACAGCAAAGGACAGGTCTGAAAAGCTGCAGTGCTAGCGCAAGGAAGCGGAAATGGAGTGATTGGACAAATCAAGAAGAGAAGAATCTGAAAAGTGTCTTTTTCTTCATGAAGTAGAAAAAGAGGAGGGAAAATGAGAGGCATTGAAGATAAGGTATAGTGATCAGAGAGAGGGAATTTGGAGATTGAAAGATCAAAAGGAAAGCTGATCAGCAAAAGACATGGGAGCAGATTTTCAAGGTGAAGTAGATGTCTAATATACCCTAAAATATCTCTAAATACCTGCCAAGGTCATGCTAGAAACTCTAAGACACAAATGAAGGAAGAAGGATATGCAAAGGGAGTGTGAGCAATCACCTAATTCAGAAAATTAGTTCACCCAATAAAAAGGTAGTGAACTGAAAAAGTAGGGAAAGTCTTTGTGGTAAAACCAGGAAATCAAGCTTATTCATTATCAAGTATTTATGGCTAATCTCTTTTTGCCCAGGATTTTCCAGGCAAAAATACATGCACATTTTCCATTTAAAGCTTCCGCAGTATATTCAATCCATGGGAAACTGTACCTACACAGAGTAAATCACTACTTTGGTGCACACAGAATTTACTATATAGACAATGTGGATATGTCCAGACTTTCCAGATTTATAGTTGCCTAGCTGTAATACTAGATAGTAGAAAACTCAGAAAAAATAGAACTTCCTTATAATCTCCCAAGACAGAATTGTCATGCAGAAAGAAAAACACATGTCTAGGGAAATCTAGACATCTGGTAGTCTTCTGAATGTTGGATTTATCATTTATACAGGTATTGCTGCTATGTTTCTTCAGTGTATTTTCCAAAGCTTTCCTGGCTATACACAGACTCCATTTGACAGTGGACAATTATTCCGTAATATGTTTAGCATATATTAAGTAGCCAGGACAGGTACACAGTGACCCTGGAAATTCAGAGGGCAGCTCAGATTTTGAATTGGCAAGACTGAAATGGGACTCTGCTTCTGAGAGTCAGCCTTTTCTTTCTTACTAACTGAAGAGCGGAAGACTTACAGAGAGTGCTGATTTTCTATGGGAAAAGGTGCCTCAATGAAAACACATGCCTGGAAATATTTTAGTTGTCATAGCACAAATGCATGCCAGAAAATGGTTTTCCATAGACCAGAAAGAGGTTTCACCGTGCATTTCCATGTTGTTCCCTGAGAAATCTAAACCCAACACCATACCGTTAGAGAACAGATGGAGAGTCGTTTACATGCAAACCTTAAAATACATTAAAATAGACAAAAAGCAGCAAAGCAAAGCAGAGACATAAGAATTACAATCAAACAAAAAGCAAATTATAAAGAACAACCAAGAAATAAGAGCCCAGCACACGTGAGGTCTGGAAATTATAAATGCATTAGAATTTATTCAGAAAAGCCTAGATCTGAGTCATGCTATTGTTGAAAAAAACATTATTTTCTACAAAAGATCTACAGCACAAAGGTGCTACCTATGCACCTTTTTAATAGTATTAACATGCATCTTTACTTAAAAATACTATCTTTGCAGTAAATTTCACACATATATATTCCATAGATTTTCCTTAACTTCTCCAACTCTATGTATCCCATAACATAGAAAATACTGTTTAGAGGAAAGAGCAAAATAGTATAAATATTACAGAAATCCACGTTGGATAACAGATCAAGGGCAATCCCAGTGGTCTTGTCATTTTAACCAGACAAATCAGTGCTTTGACAAACACACCATAGTGACTACTTTCCATTCCACTTTGCACAATGAACAAAGAGGACCTAACGGGCAGCTTTATACCGTGCAGCTCTTGACTTACATCTGCTTCCATACATTTTCCATGAGTGCCACCTCCAGCTTCCAACTTCACCCCTATCTGGTTTCCTTTTGTCAGTTTTGCACACTTTTGGTATCTTTTCCTATTAAGCAAATAAGCACCATGCCAGAATATGAAAATGTCTCCTTTCCACATTTAAGTAAATGATACTAAAATGTCAGTGTTCAGCTATTCTCTGTGAACATAAACCACAGAGTGTTGGTATGTTGCACTCTGACATACCAACATGAAGCTGCACCCATACACTCAGTGAATGATCTGTCAGTGCGAACTTCACAAAAAAGGGAATTTACTAGTAACTGAGCCCCTAACACAGTTTTTAATCTTCATGTGGCTATGCAACAGAGATAAATACAGCCTCTTCATGATGTATTGAGTACTACTCTGGCAGGTTAACAGGTGTGGGAAAAGTTATCAAGGAGTAGAAACGCTACTTACCAGAGGACATATTGAAGAAAAAGCTCATTTTTCACAAATTATGGGCTTTTTATTGCTGGTAATGCAGAGAAGATTAAAGTGAAGTCTATATTTCAGAAATGGGAAGACCAAATGATTTAAAACCCTTTTTATAATGACCTGCCTGAGAGTGAAAAATCAATTTCTTTTACAGTGAGAATCTGTTAATACCACAGGAGTGAGCAGCATAAGACAAGGGAAGGAAAGAATAGGTCAGTTTCTTTCTTCTGTCTGTATTTTGACATCACTAATTACAGAGGCTGCTGCTATTATCTCTAAACTATTCTTTAAGAAAAGCAATGATTGAGAAAAAACAAAACAAAACAGAAAAAACAAAACAAAACACAGACAGTATTATTAAAAGCAGTGTGCTTGCAATGTTTTACAAACTGCCTTTTTAACAAACTAAAGGTGGTACATTTCTTGCGGAAATGTATCCCACTTAATTAGACTGATATTCTTCTGTAACACTGAAAATGATTCCCAATACAGTACCTTAAACCTCAGTTTCTTAATGGTAGTACAGGCCAAAACTCTCAGTGCTCAAAAGCTAGTTTGTTTGATTCCTGTCTCAGCACAGGTGAGGCTGCCGTCCCATTTTCAAAGGTTCAATACTGATCTTCACTAAAGCACCTGAAGTTTGACAACTAGCTTATTCTTTTTGGGGCATTACGTAAGACGGGGGCCAGAGCCAGTCATCACTGCAGCTTGCAGCGCATTCTGCAAGTCAGAGATGCTCTTCCATTCAATACCAAGATTCACCTCTGCCATACCTGCACCAGCAAGTTACTGTGGGTAGACACTACATTTTTTTACACCAGTGAGTTCTTTGGGTGCCTTGCACCAGGGAGAACCAGGCTGTTCATCCTCAGCAAATGCCTAGTCACAAGTGGGGCATGCTAGACCTCTTCCCTTAATACAAAAGGGTATGTTGCACATCAGGAAAGTAGACCACTACATGTCACTCATTGTCTAATTCCCTAAAATGTACTTGCTTTAGATTTTTCATGATGTTCATGCTGATCTAATTCCTCTCTCCAATAATCAGTATTCTGTAACTGTTTTTGAATTACTTTACAACAACCATTGTTTAATGAATTTATACCAGCCTGAAGGGTAAATCAAGCCTTATTAATGGAAGGTGGCAAACAAAAAGCTTAGGTCCACAGACTTCTACTAACTCCACCACAAAGAACACGTGTAAGGCATTTAACACTGGCCTTCCATGAAACAGCAATACAGGTATATAACCAAACAGGTTATTTCTTCAGCATTATGGGCCTAAGCAGAAAGCCAATGAAATCCTAATAACATTTTGATCAGTTCTGATGTCCTTTATGTGAATTTGTTGAATTTTTTTGAAGACATGATTTTACATTAAATAATAGATTTTACAATAATTTTATATAATTTCACTTTAATAAGAATGTTAAGGAACTTATTAAATTCTCTTCTTCTGCTTGCTATATGAATCGTAAGGCAGAACACCATCATCTAAAACTGTGTAAGGCAATGAAAATATTCCTTTGGATAGCAAATGACTGATCTATCTAAAGGATATTTATGTCCTTGTGTTCAGTAAGTAAAGTAGGATTGCAGAGGCTCTTTCCACTCATAGTAAAGCTACAGAAGATGCTTTACAAAGGCATGACACTCTGCGAGGTTACTTTTAACTTTACCACCCTGTCACATCTCTTTCAGAAACTGAAACAGCTGTTCAATCACAACGCTACAGCCACACTTCACATGAAGGATGCAAAAACTTACGTTTTTGGTAGGCAAAACAAATTCATCTAAGGCATATGTTTCCATTTATTTACTTTGAGTCTACGTTTCTAAAAGTTCCATAAAATTAAAATTATTAAAATAAATCCATAAAACTCCAAATGCCAATTGTCAAGATATCACAAGCAACGCGCAAATGTCTTACTAACTTAAATCAACTAGTATGTACAAAGAGAATTTATGTGAGATAAATTAGTCACCAATAATGCTCCTAACAACATCCTGTTAGCACAGAAAACAACTTAGTTATTTAGAAGAGATACTTATTTCCTTCCAAGATTTGGGGAGTGTTTTGCAGGAAGATTTGAGGGATAAACAGAAGTAGACACTTCTGCCAAGGTGAATAGCTCCAGAGAGGACGCCTTCAGCACCGTCCTCAACCCTGAACAGCCAGAGCCACCAAGGGAGCCCCAGGTCCTCGTCAGGCCCTGCCCGGGAGCTGGCAGCACTGCTGATGCAGCATCTTCAGAGGTGTGCTCAGCGAGACAGTGCTCTAAGATAGCATCCTCTCAGCAGAAAGCAAAGAAAACTAAGTCCCCTCTGCTGTCCACGAAGGACATGGCAGCCCTGACAGAGGTCCCTTGTAAACTTGTCAGTGTCCAGGTGTCTGGCTGTAGTGAGTGCCAGAGCTTGTCAGAGACATTAGATGGTGGCCGTGTAAGAAGTCAGCAGGTTGATGATTTGCTCTGCATGGCAGAGCTATGGGAAGAGGTGGAACAGGTGGAGCATTTCCTTATGCTCATGTGGGGAGCATAAGGAAATCTGAAGAGGAGACTGACTGGTAGACCCGCACTCTACAATCCCTGAGGCAGCAAGCCAGCCACCTGAAACAAAAGAACTTCAGGATCCTCTACCTTCTTGATATCAGACAGATGGAAGGAATCTAGGAGGCAAGGGAGGTTGGAAACTGGTAACTTTCCAGAGTAGATTGCATATTACTTCCCAGCTAGTGTCACCTTCCTAAGTACCCCTTTACAATAGATACAAGGCCCTGGCACTTCAGGATCAGGAAAGTGAGGGAGATCATCCAGGTTAGAAGAGTCTCCACAGACAAGTCAGAGAACACCTCAGTTTCTGACCAGCTGTACTGAAAAAAAGAGAGTGGTGGTTGGTGAGTCCACCTTAAGGGGAACAGAGGGCCCCATACATCAGACTGACCAGACTCACAGGGGAGTCTGCTGCCTCCCTGGGGCCAGGGTAAGGGGTGTCACCAGAAAACTCTCTAATCTAGTACAGCCTTGCAATTATCCTTTATCAGCTTTCCAGGTGGACAATGAGAAAATCTCTTCAAGAAGCCTGAGGGGACTCAAGGAGGACTTCAGGGCCTTGGGGCCATTGGTTCAGGGTTCGGGAGCCCAAGCTGGTTAGGGGAGATACCTGGCTAGATTTGCTGTTCACAAACAGAAGGACTGGTGGGTGATGTGATGGTTGGAGGCCATCTTGGGCAAAGCAATCACAAAATGATTGAATTTTCAATCCTTGAAGAAGTCATGAAGAAGGTCAGCAAAACCTCCACCTTAGACTTCTGGAGAGATGCCTTTGGCCTGTTTAGGACGCTGGTTGGCAGAATTCCTTGGGAAACATTACTGAAGGACAAAAGGGGTCCAGGAAGCCTGGACACTCTTCAAGAATGAAATCCGTAAGATGCAGGAGCAGGTTGTCCCTATGTACCAGAAAGCAAAGCAGTGGGGAAGACCAGCCTGGCTGAACAGGGAGATATTGCTTGAATTCAGGAAAAAGAAAGACAATCTATCACCTGTGGAAGAAGGGACTGTCACCCCATGAAAAGTGCAAGGATATTGTTAGGTTATGTAGAGAGAAAGTTAGAAAGGCAAAGGCACAGATGAAACTAAATCTGGCCACTGTCATAAAAGACAATAAAAAGTACTTTTTCGAGTATATTAACAAAAAAAAGGAGAACCTCCATCCTCTGCTGAATGCTAGGGGAAACCTAGTGACCTAGGATGAGAAAAAGACTGAGGTACTTAATGCTGCTTTTGCCTCAGTCTTTTATAGTCCCACCAGCCATCCTTAGGGTACTCAATTCCCTGAGCTGGGTGGCAGAGATGGCGATCTGATTGAAGTCCCCATAATTCAGGAAGAAACGGTTAGAGACCTGCTCCACTTAGATGTACACAAGTCTATGGGGAAGGGTGGGTTCCACCCAAGAGTGCTGAAGAAGCTGGCAGAGAAGCTTGCTAAACCACTCTCCATCATCTATCAGCAGTCCTGGTTTAGTGGGCAGGTCCCCAGGGATTGGAGATTGGCTAGCATGATGCCTCTCTACAAAAAGGGCAGGAAGGAAGACCCTGGGAACTACAGGCCTGTCAGCCTGTCGTGGTTTGATTCACCACTGGGGTGGTGAATGGGTCACATCTAGTTGGCAACCAGTCACTAGTGGTGTCTCTCAGGGCTCAGTGTTAGGGCCAGTGTAGTTTAATATCGTCATGGATGATCTGTGTGAGGGGATTGAGTGCACTCCCAGTAAAATTGCAGACAACACCAAGCTGGGGAGGAATGTTGATCAGCTGGAGAGTAGAAAGGCTCTTCAAAGGGATCTGGACAGTGGCCAGTGGTGTGAGGTTCAACAAGGCAAAGTGCCAGGTCCTGCACTTGGGCCACAACAACCCCACGCAATGCTACAGGCTTGGGGAAGAGTGGCTGGAAAGCTGCTTGACAGAAAAGGACCTGGGGGTGCTGATTGACAGCTGAACATGAGCAGCTTGTGCCCAGGCAACCAAGAGGGCCAACAGCACCCTGACCTGTATCAGAAACAGTGTGGCCAGCAGGGCCAGGGCAGTGATCATCCCCCTGTGCTTGACACTGGTGAGGCTGCACCTCGAATCCTGTGTTCAGTTTTGGGCAGGTCCGGAAAAGAGCAACAGAGTTGGTGAAGGGTCTGGAGCACAAGTCTGATGAGGAACGGCTGAGGGAACTGCGGTTGTTTAGTCTGGAGAAGACTCAGGGGGGACCTTATCATTCTCTACAACTACCTGAAAGGACAATCAGTAGTGAGGTGGGAGTCGGTCTCATCTCCCGAGTAACAAGAAAGAGGACAAGAGGTAAGGGCCTCAAGCTGCACCACGGGAGGTTTAGGTTGGGTATTAGGAAAAAATTCTTCACGGAGAGGGTGATCAGGCATTGGAACAGGCTGCCCAGAAATCACCATCCCTGGAAGCATTCAAAAACTGCGTAGATGAGGCCCTCAGTGACATGGTTTAGTGGTGGTCTTGGCAGTCCTGGGTTAATGATGGGACTTAATGATCTTAAAGGTCTTTTCCAACCTAGTTGATTCTATGATTCTAAGCAGAAGACTGAAGACATAATACATAAACTCCAAGAGGATTTTGGAGTTCAGCCATGTTCAACTGTGCAAAAGTCACTGTCTCTCAACAAAAATAGAATATGGCAAAACCAGGTCAGATCCTAATCACATGATAGTACTAAAATTTGATGTCTTTTAATAGGCTTATGTGAGCTTTCTCCAATTGCACTCCAGTAGTTATAACTAGTACTCCAGTGTTCCCCTTGGTCATACATCTTCATAGCCGTGAGGTACTCCAGCACAAGTAAAAGGAGAAAATATTAGGCCAGGAACAAAAAGAAGTTATCAGTTGCTTCGGAATTATTTGTGTAAATAACATACCTTTGGTAAAATCAATTACCAAAATACCACTAATTTAGTGTTTTCTCTAGGCAGTAAGACATGCCGTGGTTGAAGCTCTGTAACGGAGCTGCAGGCAAGATGCCCAGAAAAGAAATTGTTTTGAAATACAGTTTAATTTTTCCTTATGAACTTTCATGCTCCTCAGTGATCTATCATAAGCACATATTATACCCAAAACTATAATATGTTATTGAGGATTTCACAGCCAGCCACAATGGAGAAGCAGGGGATGGGAACAGTCTTGAACTGTCACTGCACCTTAACTTATTTTTTATTTTGGTTTACTTCATCTGCTAGGAGCACAAGACCCTCAACACTGAAAATCAGCAGACTTACACTGACTTCAAGAAAAATTTTACTATCTACACCTCCTGTGGATGTGGCGTGAAGCATACTATGACAGTGTTCAGAGGAAGAAGTTCTCCAGGAAGAACAGGTGATTAAACTGAAAAATGAACTATGAGGGCCTGCCTTCTCTTCCTGTTTTGTCCTTTGTACACCTGAAACTACCAAACAGCTACACACATCTGGGTGACATTTGATGCCAGAAATGTTTCCCAGTCACAGCATAAAATCATATCTAATCTTTCTGCCAATTTATTTTCCTGTGACTGTCTAGCTAAGATACAAATAAATGTATAATTAATCTATACACAATCTGTCATCTACCCTTTGAAGACAAGCCAGAATGACTCTGATGGCAAAGAATTGGGATAATGAAAGAAAGGAAAGAAATTTCTTGTGCATGATCTGCTACTGATTTTTGTTATTCTGTGGACTTACCAAGTATTTCTTTCTGGGCTGTCACATCTCTTCACAAGTACCAGTTCTACTCCAAATTTTAAGAAAGAAAGCACACAATCAATGAGAGACAAAAATAAGGGAGAAGTATGTAAGGAAATTTTAACAAGGCAATGCAAAGAAAACTGATAAAGTTGGGAGGGTGGGAAGAAAAAGAAAAAAGATTCAGTCAGTATAGCAGGGCTTATGTATTAAATGTTACAGCTTTGTCGATTCCCTGAAGTGTCAAAAGCTCTCTGTGTGTATATAGCACTTTAAAAATCACAAAAGTAAATAGGAAATGAATTAAATGTACTTGTTTTCTCGGAATTTTTTTTAAGAGCAATAAATGGTGCTAACAGAGCTCTTTTCAATGTTTCAAAATGAATAAATAACACTCTTCTTGCCAACTTTTTTTTTTTATGATGCCTGTCTCCTGACTTTTTAAATTCTTTCCTGAAAAATGTTTTCATGCTTTTTCCCACTGAATGTTTTACAATTTTACCTTCTTAAATTTCACCAGAGACTTGTAAATCATGCCAAATCTCACTTATTTGATAGCTGCTTTTACGTGGCCCAGTGGAACACAATGTATTAGCATAACTCTTTCTGGAAGGAGAGTTCATTAGCAAGCCCTCCCTCCCCTGCTTCTGCAGCAAGGTGATGTGATTAGCAGGACCAGAGAGGAAGCTGTTGGCAGGTGGCTAGAGAGACATATAAGGTGCCACTTGGCTTTCTTAGCTTGTGACCTTCATTCACACGAGAGTGGAAAACAAAACCACATCTTTGACACGATATAATCAGGACCCTTGCATTTTACCAGGCCAGGGAGAGAGACAAAAAAACAATACTTGTTTTGCAGCCCCAGTAATTAGTCCTGGAGGATTTCTCCAACTGCTACTGTTGGCAAGGGCAGCCTAGGAAAAGAACCACCACTCTTCCTGTACATGCTGACTGAGGAGCCTGCTTCCTGCTTGAAATTCAAATGAGCACAGCTCTGACCTTTACTGTCACAATTTTTATTTCATAGACAGTTTACAAGGCCTCTCCACCATGCAGGTCATGTTTTAGTTCAAACAGAAATACTCTTGTAGGTGTTAGATGCTAGTTAATGATTACACTGAAATCATTCTAATTAGGTTCTGTTGTTACATGCTGCCCTTTAGGGGCTGCTGCTGTTGTCACATAAAGTATTTTGTTGAAAATAATTGGTCTGAAATCTTCTTTACCCTATTTTTTACCTTCTTACATTATTGATCTAGTCTGCACTTGATCATCAGAAATAGGGTGCAAAACTTTTACCAATGGCTCCTCCCCATCACCCCATTGTTCAAAAAATAGTAGGAAGGCAGGAAGACTTCAGAGCAGCATGACATTTCTGAAATTTATTAACTATGATCTGAGGAGGGAAATGTGCATTGTGTTCATTTCCTAGCATGCTGTCCTGCCATTTCCCTAAGAAATTTGGTTCATGGTCCAGCCAGGGAGGTTTGCAGACAGGGGAGGCACTGCTATGCTTCATGCACTAGCGGGATTACTGGGATTAGGGAAAGCAAGGGGGAATTTGAGTCTACTGAAGAATTGAAAAACAGGACAGAGAAGAGCACAGCAAGCAGTGAGTGAAGAAATGCAAATGTAGTAGAGAAGGTTTCACTTCAACCTTTTACATTTGGCAAGGGACATTAATGTCATATGTTGGAGTGCTAGAAGGGAATCTCAGCAGTTTTTTCTCTCTCAAACATGTCCTCTTTGAAAGATGTCATGCAAATGCCATTCATTTCTGTATAGCTTACATTTTTAAAATATGAAGAGTTTTTGGATGGGGGAAAAGAAATCCCAGTTCCTGGATTGCAGAAACTCAAAATCACCATGTTACAAGAGTGACACTCAAGCTTCAAGAAGCCCGAAATTAGTCAGCCTGAAAAATTCAGATAAACTCTTTGAAGAGCTTAGAAGCCCTTTGAATGCAAGCAAAAAAAAAAGTTATTTCCTTAACCATTGTTTCCTCTCTCCTTATTTCTGAAATGGTGTTTCTTGTGACAGACAGCTGGGGTTATTAGCAAAATGTTGCTAGTTCAAGCTGTTGAAATGTAGGGTTTTGTCTACTAGCAATGATATCTACAGCAATGTTATCCGGACAAATTCTGCAGTATTTATACAGCAGTAAATCCATAATCACTGTATTCATGAGAATTAATTTCCAGTTTGCACTCTAGATATAAGGTAGAATTGCCCCATCACCTGCCAGTATCATCTTGTCTACTACTACTATCAACCTACATCCAAGACAATATATTACTAATACCTTTATCACTGCCTAAATGAAGCATCAATAATTAAATTCCCATTTATAAAAACAGGAAATTATTCATGCCATCAGCCCTCACCATCAATAACAGAAGTAAACCTAACTATCTCATTATCCAATTGCAATGTGTGCAAACAGAACTGCCCGTTGTTGACAATAAATATTTGATAAGTGAGGAAATAGGAAGGATAAACCAAGGATGTATAGAGTGGCTGCTTTATAGTTACCACAAGAATTGACCCAGATGGCAATGGTTTACCCTACTTATACCTCGACTTATTTTGTTTTCATCTCAACAAGAAACTGATCCCAGCTGGGCTGGATGTCAACCATGGATGTAAACCATCTGTTCTCTTCTTGTCATTGTTTATAGTATTAAGACAAGCTAAATACCCAAGTTCGTATCAATCTCTGTAATTCCCGTGTTGTTGGTTTTTAAATTAGCAACCAAGTGATAACTGTAGGTATCAATTAACAATACACAAATAACAAAATTTTTACTTCCTAAGAATGCTTGAGCATTCTGTAATTGTACCTATGTTCTGGAAAAGCTATTGCTGATTTCAGTGTAGACTCAGCTTTACGTTTACTGGTGAAATCTAATCATTCCTATGCAGTAGAGTTTGGCTGAATGTAGTACATTTTATGTATCAAGTAGAAGACTTAGCAAGAAATTTGGAGTCAGCTGTTGGAAACAGCAACCAATACTGGAATCAGATGTCCAGGATCCAAGAGACAGCTCCTTTCCCACTTCAAAGACTTTTTAAGTTCAGTCATTTCCACCTGAATATTCACCACAGATTCACTCAGAAGACAATGATTCCTAGCAACATATCACAATTTATTACTGAACTAAAATCACCTGGATGCTGTCAGGTTATACTCTGATAAGATACACAACCAGCATAACTCTCCAGGACAGGAGTCAACTCTTTTACACCGTGCAATAACAGGTCTCCAGTGAGATCAAAGAGCATCATCCACATGGCTGAACCGCAACATAGCCTAAGGGAAGCCAGACTTGCTGCCAGGGTATGACACCACCCTTTGCCTCCAAAGCCTCAGAAATGGCACAAGCATCTTGTGACAAAAGCATCCAAACCTGTAAAAGTGTCTGGAAGTCCAAAAGACAAGCCAGTATTGCTTCACTTTGCAAATGTCAAGGGTGCTTTGAAATACGAAGAGGACAAGAAAAAGGTGTCACTGGTAAAAGGGATGAGAAAACAAAAAAGGGATTTCTAAGATTCATTTTGCAAGCAATAAAGTGGTGCTGTTTCCAAAGGAACAGTGTAAGATTAGTATCTGACTGAAGCCTAGATAACTCTTACAGAAGAGGTCAGCCTGACCCAGTGAATTATGGGTCTGCAGTCTGCCCTGTGAAAATAGCTGGGAGCATTTGTAATAACTGAGCTTAGGGGTGTGTGTGTACTGTCCACCAAACACATGCTCTGGATGGTGTTATAGTGCTGATAAAATTGTTTACTGAAAGAACAAACCAAACATTTTTAAACATTTAAATATAATTCATTTATGAAATATTCATCTGTCTAAAAAAAATCCATTATAAAATAGTAAATGAGATAAAAACAAATAATTGAATGCAAATAAAACAGCAAATTATAAAGGCAAAATAAAAAAGCACAAGTTCCAGGTTGTCTCTGCAGAATTACACATCAGTGGGGGAAAAAGGGAAAATATACACAAACTACCATACCTATGGTATTACACTCACCAGCACAAAAAGCAAAACAGCCTTAATGGGCTGTTATATAGATATATAAAAGGCACTAATGCTTCTTGAACACTGCCCTACCAGCCTGTAGCGCTGTTACTAGCACTAGACAGCTTCATTATGGCTACTTACTTCTATGGTCACAGTCTGATTCAGAAAAGCTAGCTACATGATAAGTTTTATTTTCTTTCCTGTTACTCACAGCTTCTGGACCCTTTTTCATTAGCGGCTTTTTTCAAGTGTGTCTTAAAAATTTAGTGATAAGAATACGAGTATTTGGGGCCCACTCAGACCATTCCTGAGAAACAGTGATTGAGGTGCAGTGGGAAGGAGAGCAAGGGATGAAAAGGAGACATTAGATGGGGACCAGAACATAAAATACTTTATAACAAGAATAAATTGAATGTTCGTATTTCTATAATGCTTATATTAACTTTGTTGGCTGCAAATATTTTTACAAGCAGTAGGAATATACACTAGACTCCTCAATGGAAATTGGGAGGGGATTGCATGAGCTGACATTAAAGGATGCGCAAACCACCCAGTCAAGCCCATACGGTATCATTAACAAAAAATACAAAATGCTAAGAACAAAAAATGTGACTAAGAAAGTGAAAAAAGTACTCAAACCATTAGAAAGAAAAGAAAATCAGGCAAGATCATGGTACAAGTCCTCTATCACAATTCTGTTGATGCACTTCCACTAGTAGGTAAACAGTGGTGCCCTTTCACAGTTTGCACAAACCCTAGTGCTCTATATCTATCCTGTGTAGATGTGGCATTGCTGGAAGGTGCCAGGCCTTTCCAGATTAAGAGCAGAAGGTGTTGGGCATATTGGGTATCTATTAAATTACAACCCTGCTATTACTGAATCTGCTGGGTGTGGAGGCCTATCTGTTCAAAATTAACATTTTAAGATACTCAGCCTTATTCAGGGAAATGTACTTCTACGTCTTTAACAAGATTGTTCACTATGACATCTCTTTTTCATATTTGTTTCCCCACAATAAATACAGACCACGTTAATTTGTTAAGAAATGTGCAATAAAATCACTCACATTTTCCAGCATTTACCATCTGAAGAAACACATAATTATACAATTTTAAACTTTGTTTAAATTTAAAGTCTTGAAAGGAAGTTACATCCCTAAACCAAAAAATATATTTTTCTTTTATTCTCTCTCTTTTTTTACTCTTCCTTCTGTTCTGTCATTTATTGTCAGTCGTTGCCAAATGTAGGTTATTGCTAATCTTTCTGGTTAGCATCAATTTCCTTCTGCTCAAACCTGTCCTACCCACCAACTCCATGTACATCTGTGTCTTCCCACTCCTGGCAAAGACAAGCACTGACTTAGACAGCCTTGGCAAGTTACTAATGCTGTGGATTAGTGTGTTCCGCCTTCAGTGAAATCAGGTTCTCTGCGCTTTGGGGATAGCACAGCCATCAGGTTTAATTTCATTTTCTGATATTTTAGCAGTCATGTCGGGACTCCTGCAGACAACTGAGAATGAAACGCCTTTTTGACAACAGTCTTCAGCACATCCCAGGAAAGAACATGCATATCATTTTATATGAGAGAGAGGAAGTCTGAGGCTATCAAACACCTAGACAATATGACTAAACCAAACATCAAAGAGACGAATCTCAAATATAACTGCATATGCACTTTGTACACTTCAGTATTTCCTTTTATTATTTTTCATTTTGGCCACATTCTAATGGGATCATTTAATACAGTGTATTTGTCCAGAAGTGAGATTGGTATTCTTTTATCTTTCTAAAATGCAAACGTATATTAAAGCTAAAGGAAATTATTTACATCATCTCAAAAAAAACAATGACAAAAAAAAAAAAAAAGAGGAAAAAAAAGAAATTCTTATAAATTAGGGGCCTATTCCCATGCCAGTTAGTTTTATAAGTCCACCTACACATTTCAGATATTTGATGCAGTATAAACAAAAGAATTGCCTGTGCTTCATTTCAAAACTGGTCAGATTAACATTCTTTTATTTTCTCCTTCCATCAGAAAATGACTTGCACTTCAGAATGTGCACAGACTAGAGAAACAGGAAAATGATGTAAAGAAGGGTCTAAGCGGCTGAAGAAAAAAAGTACAAATATCTTTTTCACAAGTGGGTGAATAGTTTTAATTTCATTCCCTGTCTGATAAGGATTCAGAATTTTCTGGATAAACAATAGTACACCAAAACAATACCTCTAATATTTAGCATAAGCAGTGAGAATTCTTCCTTTGAAAATGGATTGAGATTCTTATACCAATTTTTTTGTCTCAGAAAATCTCTGCACTCTTTCCCCTGAAATGCACATTCACATAGTGAGTTTTGTCCCACAGCTTCATGAATTTCCTCCCCAGTCACAACACACTATGAAAATTAACTAATAAAAAGCAGATGTAAGATCATTACCTGTAATGAGTACTTTCAACACTTGCACCTGATGAAAACATGCAAAACAGACTGTGACACAAAATTTCATGAAAGTGGCAGTACTAAGCAGTCTCTGGACTTTTGAAGCAAGTGAACCATTGATTTTAATGGACTGATTTAATAGGCTTGAAAACCAAATGCACTGAAGCAGAGGCAAAGCACTCAATGATGTCAGCAAACTTTGGATCAGCCTCTGTATAAATAACGCTGGGAGACTCAAGCCTGCAAAAGAGAATGTTTTTGGAGATGTGTGCCAAGAACCCAAGGTAAAGCCTGCATAACTGCCTTTCTTGGATTTTCAGGAGAAAAAAAAAAAAAAAGAAAAGGAAAAAATCAAAGTCAAGGAGCCAGATACAAAAATCAGTCATATTTGATCATACAAATACAATCAATCACTGTATATGAATGATCCTAGAACGACACTTCTGTGGACAACTCACTACCTGCAAGAAAGTTTCATGGAACTTAACAGCCACCTACTTGTAAAATAACAGCAGTAAAAGTCAAAGGTTCTGCTGAAAAACAGATTTCTGTTCAATGAATTTTTACCTCTCCTAGGAATACCAACGCTAGGAAACAATTAAAAAAAAAAAAAAAATCTGAGCAAATGAAAAAGAAAGAGAGAAGTACGTATTTGCTAAGTCAAGCTCTTCTCTTCATGCATTTCAAAGCTTCCACTGACTACCACAGTGGTTTGGTGGTGTGACAGCTGAACCCTGGATGTGGGTGAATTGGGAGATCGCTGTTAGTGCATATGCTCTGCACCTGTGAAATGTAGAGGCCTGGTTCCCTGTTAAAATTTTCATTTCTCAGAGTGACAGGCTGTGCAGGTTGTACTGCAAGATATCCTAGATTTAGAGGGTCAGATTTGCTGTGATACATATTTCCCTGCTGACAGCGATGGGGGGAAGGCTGCGTTGAGGTGTTGGAGTGTCCCCTGGCACAAAAATTTGATGCCCAATTAGGTTTAGAAATAGTGACAAAGAGTTGATGCCCAATTAGGTTTAGATAAAGCTCTTCTCTGTAAACCTCAATTACCTGTGATGCCTTATGACATTCAGCGTTTACAAAGTATAATTACACAATAGTGTCTGACATTTAATGTCTATGGATAATTTAAAAGACTTCTACTTCAAAAGGGCTGCTCATGAGCAACAGTAATCACTTCAATTAGCTTGGCACCATTACAATGTAACAAGACCATTTGACTGCCTATTAGAACCAGCCAAGCTCTTCAAGTGTGTTAATTTAGCAGTCATTGCTAATTTCTGGGCTTTGCTGCATTTGCATAGGAAAACATAGGCCTGTTAGCCAGAAAGGGAGTTTCACTCCTGCAGCAACTTCCTATTCATAGTGAGGTTTTTATGGTGGTGTTGTTTTCAGCCAGAAACATATTTCAAACAGCAAACTATTGAGAGAAAGAGGTTTTTGTTTCATCAAGGGATTTTTTCAGAATCTGGGTCCAAATTATTAATATAGCTTTCATACCTTTTCTTAAGCTGCTCAATACAAAACAGATCCCTAGTATAAAAAAAAAAAAAAAAAAAAAAAAGAGAGAGATAGAGAGAAAGATACTCCATCCCTACCATGTCTCCTTTATGCAGAATTAAACAATTTATTCTGGGGGACTATCAGATATCACGTTTTCCCCGGAGCTCATTGAATCCTTTGTAAAAATTACTGGCAAGTCAAGATCTTCACTGTGTATTTTGGGAACCAGGAATCGATATTGCATCACTTTTCAGCCTCTTCATCTGTTGTAGGTTATTCTGCAGAAGCAGGAAACCTCTGTAAAGTGGAAGACTTCTCCAGGGACCAATCATACAAGCTTAGTAATTCCCTTTAAACTACTGGGACTAAGCAGAGGACCAAGAATAGTCAGTTATTTCTGCCTGTATGTGAGAATAGGTAGACTAAGATGGCTACTAGCAGCCAGTAAAAACTAAAAGTTCAAAACCTATAAAGCAGTAGTTCCCAAATTAAAAAAAAAAAAAAAACCAAAACCACCAAGGTAAAAACAAGATCATGGCTAGCCTTCCTCATGAACAGTTTCAGCATAGATGCTGCAATGCGCATGAATATAAATCGAACAACCCATTTATTACTTGAAAGACTTCAGCAGCGGGTGGCCAGCAGGTGTAACCCTGCATTAAATCAAGTACATCTTGTCTGTGGCTTCAGGGGAACTTCGTGTCATCACTGTCTTCAGTTACAATGATGTTAGGGTTTTTTTTTTAATGCTACTGGGGCATCCTTTGAGTAAGGTACTATAAATATAGCCTTCATTTATAAAGTTTTTCTAGAAAACTAGGTGGTGAATAAACTGAACTAATATGAGGAAAATCCCTAAAGCAAGAAAGTTTCTGAAAAAAGCATAGCCAAAGAAAGAAGCATCCCAGCTCATCTAACTCTAGTGGGGTTTTACTAGCTCTACCTTGATGACAGCAGTAGTACTAAACACATTTACACTACCTAAATGTAGTGTAAACACATAAATACGTTTATACATAAGTACACACAAATGTGGCTGAAACCTGCTCTCCTGGATAGTACCAGACACTAGGCTGACTATGAGCCAAAAATATGCTCTCACCGCAAAATAAGACCAACCTCATAAAGACTATATTAGGACTTTGGCCAGAAGATGGAGGAAAATTATTATATTCTCCCTTTGATGCTCGTAAGGTTGCCTCAGCAGTATTGTGTTCAATTTTGGGAAAATTTTTTCTGTATTTTAAATCAGTAACTGGATTTAACAAAAAAAAAAAAAAAAAAAATCCTGAAGATAAACACTGAAATGACCGAAACCTTTCAGGTGTGTATTCCTTGTCTGGAATGCTTACAAAAAAATCCTAATTTTCTCATAAGACTTCTTGAACTTCCTGTTCTAAGCTAATGTATATTATGACAAAGATTTGTTTACCTTTCTAATAGGAGCTACAAAGACTACCAAAGATGCATATGAAAGTCATTCAGTTTCTCCAGGCTTCTGTGGTGAAAGGTTAGCTCAAAGTTCTTTTGTGCATCAGTGGATGTTCTTTATAGTCAGATGAGAATCATACTACAAATGAGTTAAATGCTTGATGACTTGAAGGTTGAAGGACTGAAAGGCAAGTTATAGAGCTTCTTTTGAAAACTGAGGTGGGGTCACAATCCTGACCATGTGTGAATAGGAAAAAGCAATTTCCTATATATAAACACACAAATAAAGAGAAGTGTTCCTTAAAATGGCCTTGGAGTGGCTAGATGGAGAAATCAAGGAAGATTTGGTGGAAGTAAAATTTCATGTAACATTTTCCCTTCATATTAATTTACCTGTTCAACCAGATTAAAATTGAGTTGGGTGTGTTTGTAAGTTTCAGGAGTTTATATTAATTTCTATCTTCTATCTATTTTCAAAGATATCACAAAATTTTAGCAAAGATTCCAAATGCATTACTAGAGTACATGAAAACTACCTAATACCATCATGCAGTTCAAGGAGGATTTATTTTATACATACTGTACTATTTTAATGTGACAGTATAATGTTTTTGTCTTTTCCTAAAAATGGTAGGTACCTCAGGACCAGCCTTAAAACACAGTGTTAGTGTAAGCTTAATGTAACATCACAGTATTAATCTAGATATTCTTTCCAGAAGAAAAAATCTATGGTATCCCAGAGCTGGAGAAATGCTTCCTCTTTAATATTCTACCTTCAGCATCAAAGGTAAGATATGCAAGCAGAGAAAAAGGGAACATGACCAGATCTCTGTTTGTGCTCCAATGATCCTGTGCTAGCTGCCCAATAAATCCATAAATACATACAGAGAACCAGAGCTGCTGAAAATTGCAAAAAATGTCACCCTTGATCATGTCCAGGATTAAACAGTAGGAGAAGAAACAGAGTGGATGTTTTCTTCCAGTTCTCCAGTATAACAACAAATCTAGCCTGTACAAATTGCAAGGCCTACTCTGAGCACTACCACAACCACTGACAGAATTCCAGACCAAATTTTCTCCCTCCATTTCCTTCTTCTACTCTTTTGTAAAGTAACACAACTCTAATACAGAAAATATAGGAGGAAGAATAAAAAAAAAGAGAGATAATCAGCTTTATTGTACTTTTCATAGCAACAATCAAAGCAATATCTTTTTCTTTCTTTAATTCATGAAGAGAAAAAAAGAGAAAACTTGATTACATACAGAGTCAGGAAACAAGACTAGTGCATGTCTAAGAAGGAAAGAGAATACCAGCATAAAACTGATTCATCAGCAAAACTTTTATGAGAAAAGGACATCTGACATATTTGTTCAATATCGGAAGTCTTCTTTAATTTACTCACTGTAACAAATCTCACAAATTTGCGTCTTTTATAAGAGACAAGGCTCATCAGAATGCCATTTTACAAATTCCTCTACTGCCCTTCTGCAGTATTTCCACTTATTTCATACAATAAACTGGCTGGGCTATGATTGCTCTTTTCAGCACAATTTTCATGGAGTCATATGCTCATTTCAAGGTCATGCTCATTGCGCTTCCCTGAGGTAATTTGTTTGGTGTGGAAGAGGCCTCTGCTTTTCTTGTGGTCCTTGTGTTCACACTGCCAGAACCTCATCTCATCTACGTAGCACCTTTCTCATTCTGCAGTAATTTCCAGCCTGACTTCTCAAAGCTCTCCAAGGACTTTATGAACTTATGCCACCTCACCCCTTCCTGGCCTTCAGAAGTGGCCATACCATGACAGCCAGAGAAGCATCTTGACTGATGCTTCAAAATAAAGCCTAAAAGAGAACTAAGAAGTGAGCACAGACTGCAAAAATCTTATGCTTTGTTGAACAAAATGGAAGAGGTTTTGATGAATCTCTGTACACTATGAACTTTTTAGTTCCAGATCGCTCCATGGGTGAAGGTGGTTCACTGGGTATTATGTTCAAAAGGTTTTGCATGTCTGTAAAAAAGACGCCAAAAGACCAGAGGGACAGGGAGCAACAGGAGTGAGAAAGCTGAATTACTAGACACAGACACAGCACCAATAGTAACGTGACCCTGAGAAAAGGCTGGTGAAGAGCAGGCTTTGGGGCTGAACAATGGCTAGGAAGGTGACAAAGCTGTAAGCTCCTGCTGCGCGACTCCTACTGTGGTGAGAGAAACACAACTTTTCTGTTCTTTTCTGTTCCTTTCAAAGATTGCAACAAAAGTACCTGACCCTGCCTTGAGTTTCTCCCACTAGTGTTTTTCCCAAAGCCTAACCTTTAGCTATCCAGAAAGCAACTACACTCCAATATAAACCATCATATTACTCAGTATTATGGGACAAGCTGAATATGTCTCTCACATTTTCATGAGAATGAAGAATGATAGGGGGGCCAGAAGGAGAAGACAAATATCTTGGCTCAAATTAATAACCTTTTCCTATTAGTCTTTCCAGAAAGCCATTACTCTCTTTTCTTTTTGTGTTTCCTCACTCCTGTCACTCCAGCATACATTCCTTTGAAAGTTATCAGACTTTGGCTCCTGAGATTCCCAGCTCTCCTTCTCAGGACTTTTCATGACTTTGCTTCCTCAGGAAACCTTTCAGTTTCTCCTCACTGTAGTGTATTCCCTGCTGAGCCCCCATACCCTTCAACACATCTCAGACAAGAACATAGTGATCTTCCACACTACAGGAGATATTGTATATTATTTCTCCCATCTCAGGGAAGGAGATATTACACAATACTAATCTTTATTTCTTTTCCTCTATTCTCCTCCTAAAAACAGATGGTGCCATTTTATTCTGCAGCTAGAGCGTGAAAAGGGACTGTGATCTTAGCCAACACCCTATCCTTTGACTGTCCTCAAGCACTGCCCTTTCATGCAGCATAAACTAATGTTACACTCATTCCTCCTGCACAGCTGGCACACACTAATATGTTCAAGGGGTCCTAAATCACAATGGAAACATTTCTGTGAAAGACACAGCTGTATTTCTTAATGCTGAGCAGCCTTAGCTAGTCCAATATGGAGATCAAGAGGAGAGTATTAGGCGTTTGGCACTGGCTGATTGATTGCTGTAGGGTCACATCAAACAGTTGACTGCTCTGATAAGGTGTGAGCATTTACATCCATAAGACTAGCACCAGAAACACTGGCAGTGAACAGTGCTGCTAAACCTGATTTTCTATGTCTCTGTGGATTCATTGTGCACATGGTTAAGGATAGCCCAGTGACAAGCCATGTGGAAGGTCTCACCACAATTCTGCTATTGGGAGTCCAAAGCACATGACTACAAAATTAGCTAAGTACGAAACAAAACTCTCAGCCTGGTAATAGCCAGTGTTAATTTACTGACTCTCACTCTTTGAAGCCTTTTCAGCAGCAGACTGGAGCGAAAAGCTGTCTTGTTCTTGCCTGCAGGGGTGTTTTGATCAGCTGAAACTTTATCTACACTGACAAGAGAGTAGCGAGCAAGTGTCAGAGCATTTTTATTCAGACCTTCACCACACCTTAGGAGTGCTTCCTGCATCTCTGAGGGCTACAGGAGGGGAAAAATAACCCAGAAAATAAAACACAATACTCTGACTTCTCACCCAACTTTGAGTAAACATCTAGCAGCCAGTATATACCATCAGATTAGTCAAAATTATACTACCTACCCACGCTCAGAAAGAAAGACCTGAAGCAAAGGCTCTGTATACATCTAGGGAGGGAGCAAAAGGGACAGTGTTTGTGTGCAAGAGCCAGAGGGAGAGAGTCAGACTACAACCTATGCTACCACTCCTCTCCAAAATAAGAAATAGTTAAGCAACAAATAAAATATATGTGAAGGGAAGCGATATAATTTAATCACTGTAAGTTGTAAAATCACTTCTCCATTTCATTTAGGATGAAATATTCAATGGCCCTTCCAGCTCTTTCCTGTTCTTTCAGTTGAGGAGACACAGAGCATCTTTGTCAGTGGAGGCGGCTGCTCAGGGGGCTGAGGCCGACCTGCCATCTGTCCACAGCTGATCGTCTCATCCCCGGTGCAGGTGAATATTTCCTCAGACAGTGGGGAAATGGAAAATAAATGCACTGATTTTACACCAAACAAGCTGAACCACATTTTAGGAGAAAAGACAGAGACAGTACAGGGACAGGTATAAAACTGAGGGGGAAGTACTTACTGTCAGTAAGCAAAAAATTGTAAGAGTGAAGCCCCCGACATAAAAGCAAGTAATCTCTGCAACAGCTCTTGTTGAAAGGATTGTAAATCCAAGGGAAACTGATTTAATACAACTGTATTAATTTAACCCCCCCAAAAAAATAAAACACTACTAGAGCAAACCGGTACTTCATTATATTCTTTTTCTTCCCAGCACACCTTACTGAGGAACACAGCCAGCACACAATCAGCTCATTTTTGCTTCTAGACTTTGCTCAAGACACAGGCATATTCATAGACCAACCACTTACAGAAGGATCCTACAATTTGCATCGCTTCAGCATCAACGTAAGATGCCCATCTAGTCCAACACATCTTATGTGCATTCTGCAGGTAGCATGATTTAAAGTTATGTCTCACTACATAAACCACTGCACCCAAGCTAGGATATTTCAAGGCACTTCAAATCAAGGCACATCTCCCTCTTGGCAGCAAGGACCAGCTATCTTGTCCCATGTTCAGCATATGTAAAAATCTGCGATCTGTTTTGGCTCTAGGTACCAGCAAAAATTGGGTTAGTACTTTAACCCTCAGTGATGTTTGTCTATATGGGACAGCTGGTGGTTCTGTTTAAGAAATGCACAGATATCAAGGGTGTCATGTTCAACTAATTAGTTGAGAATTGAAATTCAGTGTTGCTAAGTGTAAGATGGAGATCTATAAAGAAAACCCCTCCCTATAAACATATACATACATATAGAGCGATGGACTCCAAGTCCACTACGAAAAGGAAAGGCTCCTTGGGCTCATTTTGGGCAGGTTCTTTAAAATGCCAATTCAAGAGTAAGAATCAAAAGTCCTGGAGGCTATGTGAGTGAAAAGCTCCTGGTGTCCAATCGAATGACAAGAATTTAACAGTTTGCTTTCAGGAGGAAAACAAGACCCATACGCCCACATACAAAAGGAAAGCCCTGGTCCATCTGCGGCCCGTGTTGTCCAGCTGGGTCAGAACATGCGGCCCAAATAATGTGTTATCTTGTTCCTGACTCTTCACAGTACTAAAAGTAATGTATGTCCTATTCTTTAGTTGTCTGAAATCAGAACTGGGAAGTATTCAGGTTAAAGATTCTTCTGAAGTATGCATTACCAACAAACTACCATTGCACTTCTGGATATTCTTGTTAGCTATCAGTGTCCTACCTTTTTTGTGATTCATACTAACTTTGGTTTCAACCTCATCTTTATATCAAAGAGTTTGCAGTTTTAATTAACACAGTGTGAAAAGGCATTTCCTTCCCTTTGTTCCTAGCCTACAGCAGAATTTAGCTGTAATGAGTCAAGTCTCAGCCTGCATTTCCTAACACATTGGGGTTTTTTCTCCATTTCTAAAAACATAATTCTAGAATCAGCCTCAGACATGTGGATCTCAAATCCAGTTTATCCAGATTCAGTTGCTGTGGTCAAGAGATTAAAAGGAATTTCTTTGTTCTTTCTCTGTTTTTACAACTCAGGCATTGCTGAGGCCAATGGACTTGAGACAGTGATTTTGCCCATGGATTTTGTTCCCACTTTTTCCTTCTCCAGCAGACTTGCCACTCCCACCAAGCAGAAGCCTGTTACAATGGTAGCATTTTTACTACTTTCTTGGCAGCAGTTTTACTCTTCTTGCTGTATTCCTTGATTAAGTGTATTTTAGGCAAGAGAGTGGGAGGAAATCAAAACATAGGGGGGTTTTCTTCCTCCTTTATGTTTTATGACACCAGTTTCACATGCTAATTGTGGTCTCTAAATTGAGTGTTATCATCTTGCTGTTTTGTTTAATCACGCCTGGATGTTTATAGCCAGGGAGTCCTTGACCAGACAGTTCTGGCCTCTCGAGTCTGTCAGTGAAAAGAAATCTCACTTGCCTGACATAGACTACTATTATTTTAATTATGGCATTACATACAGAGCTGAAAATCCTTCAAGAAACTCTGCGTGTGTACACATGTACATACAATACATATATGCAGTATATACACAAACACAAGTGAAATGAGTCAATAGCCCTAAAATTTTTAAAGGTAATGACCTGCCAAAAGCACCAGCCTCCTGTCAAAAGAGATGAAAAATATAGGTGCAGAGTGCTTCGCGTGAGTGAAGAGCACGGTGAGAAAACTCAGAGGAGAACCAGCCCAGGAGCCGCAGCAGGAGGGCGCCCTGACCTTCCGCTGTCTCCCGAACACCCCAGCAAACCCATCCTGCTGTCTCAAACAATCTTCCAAGGTGAGCGGCACGAAGTGGCTTCTCAAGCATTGCAGCAAGCAATATTACCATCTCTGTTACACAGACAGAAAATTAACATGCGTGCTCCCCAATCGACTCCAGGAGGATAAACCTGCCGCCTGTCAGCTCACATCCTCGCAGGCTGGAGGTAGCAGCTGGGGCAGCTGCTGGTACATGCTGTCTGACAGCACCCTCTCCAGAGGCCTGATATTATTACAGCCCCCACCTCTGTCTCCATGCGTTGAATTAACTTGTTCTGACTGTGTGACAGCTCTGACGACTGCCCGCATGGATGCAAGAAGCCAGGGTCGCATGCTGCTGCGTGCCTGGCCTGTCACCAACTGTGCCACTAAAACCAGACAAAACCTTTTCAAGGGAGATAAACTCCTCCAGAGACAGAGGTAAGCGACCCAATGCATGGCACGGCTTGTGAGGGTTTTGTTCAGTTCAAGGACAGTATTCTCTGACAGGAGAGCTGGATGAAGGCGGGAAGGCACACACATACACTCAAACCCGCGTACACATTCAAACCAACACACACGTGCACACACATGGAGAGAGAAATGCAAAGGCAGGCTCAGCTGCAGGAGCAAAGGCAGGAAAGCTGGCAAGGGCTCAGCTCACTGTCAGCAGTCTCATGACAAAAGGGGCAAACAAAATAAACTTCCAATTTTCCCCACAAGCCTACATCAGAAAGAAAGGGGGAAAAAAGGGAAGAAAGAAAAGGGTGTGGGGAGGTTACCCACTTTGGGTTAACCCACTATGGGGTTATATTGGATGTGCCCAGAAATGAAGGTAGTGATCAGGGCAAGTGAGTTTCCAAAGGAAAACACACTATTGAAATTAGCAGTCAGCGCCTGCTGCAGCAGACATGTCTGCTTACGGCATGCCTGGCACAGCCAGTCGAACCTAGCAGAAAAACTGCTTAAAGACGGTGGGAAAGAAAGAAAGAGATAATTCTCTATCAAGAGTGACTCTCTATCAAGAATGACTATCTCTTGCCTATCATGGTTTGCAGATGGAATTACACTTCTTGCTTGTTTGTGTTTGCAACTTTAGGCACAACTATTGACTGAAGCAAGTGAAAACAACAGCAGCAATAGTACAGTGCAACACCTTGTCTGTGAACTAAAGTATTTTATTTTAGCCTCCTAACAGAGCGTTGTGAGCAGCTGACAGTGACAGTTCAATGCATTAGAAAACATCATCTTTTTATTCCTAACTCTAAAAATGTTCAAACAAAAAAATATATTGCAAGTGCCACATAAAAAAAAATTCTTAAAGAAGACAATGCCACTTCTGGATGCCACTAGCAAGGTTCTCCGCTTTTACCTGGAGTCTGGTGCATCTCTCCTAGAACATGACTGCACCATCCAGCTTGAGGAGTGTAAAATCCAGCTCCCATTTTCATTGCCATTTCATTGTACTGCCTCTGGCAGGATGCAGTTCATTTTCTTCAGAGCAGCCCATTAAGTGCTATGTTTTGCATTTGCACCAAAACCAGTCCTGACACACACCAGTGTTCTGGCTGTTGGTGGACGGTGCTTACACAGCACCAAGGCTTTCTCTGTTTCTTACACATATCTCTCCTGTCCCCAGAGTGAACAGGCTGGGGGTGGGCAAGAGGCTGTGAGGGGACACAGCTGGGACAGCCGACCCCAACTGGACAAAGAGATAGCCCATGCCATAGGACATTGTGCTCAGCAAGAAAAGCTCAAGGACAGGAGCGAGGGGAGGAGAGGAACATTTGGGGTTACAGTGTTTGTCTTCCCAAGTCAGCATTAGGTGTGCTGAGGCCCTGCTGTTCAGGGAGCAGCCAGAGATCTGCCTGCCCTGGGGAAGTGAAGTGGTGAATGAATTCCTTGATTTCCTTTGTTTATAAATGCAGCTTTTGCTTCACCTGTTAAACTGTCTGTGTCTTCATTCATGAGTCTTCTCGCCTTCCTTCTGTTTTGTTCCCACTCTGCAGGAGAGGGGAGTGAGGGAGCAGTCGTCGTGGTGCTCAGCTGCTGGACAGAGGCAACCTACCACTTTCATGTAATGGATTTACTACCCCGTATTAACTAACTGTTAATTGCACAAGTATTTGCATTAATAGTATGAATAAAACCCAGAAAAACAAACCCACAAAGGTGACAAAGAGTAAGTCAGTAATGTAAAAGGGAAACAGGGCTCAAGAGTATTGATCCACAATGCCTTAGTCTAATGGGTGTGAAGAGAATATTCTGTGATCCTGTAGTAGCTCTGCTTTGTAAATCTGTATATTTCAAAAAGAAATGGGAAATGCAGACTCTTGAATGTTAGGACTTGAAGTACTTGCTGCCATACAAATTCTGCATAACTATAAGCACTCACCTGTTCAAAGATAGAATTATACGCTCACAAGATAGTTACTGAAAACGTCACACTACTAATAGGTATACATTTAAGGATCTTAAGGCAAAATATTGAAAATCAGAGTTAATTTTATAGACATCTCTCACACACTCTTTTGTTAGAGGAGCTGGGAAAAAAGGACCACAGTCAGAAAAGGTTTCAGTCTGTGCCACACATCATTTGCTTAGCCTTTCAGCTGTACCTGCTTTTGAAAATGGTGACCTTGATGATTCTCTTTACCCATGCAGCTTTATAAAACTGTCTTGTTACATCCTGTGGGGCTGTAACTTCTAAGAGCTGAGAGCCAGACAGAATCAGCTGTTATTGTACGTGGAGGTGCTTGTTGTGCAGAGCTGATTGGTTATAAATTGGACATTGAGTAGCACAGGCCTCTGTAAGTCATCTGAGCAATTATGGGCAATTTGCACCCTTTCACAGATTTGCTCAGGAAAGCTGTGCATCTATAAGCCCAGCTCAGTGTGCAGAGATGTGTGCAGAGGCTGTGGAGGACCATGAGCAAAATTAAGTGCTAAATTTGGGCTTCTCCTCTCTGGTAGTAGTGATTCAAAGCCCGAAGATTTCATTGCCTTCCCTTGCTTTGTGCATACAAGAACAGTCAGCTGTAGTAAAAGACTGTGGTTTCCAAAGAGAGCTAGGCTGAACTGTAGTTGTTGCTGTACTGATGCTGTATTGGACCTGAGCACCCTGGTGGGAGCAACTTCCTGCTTCTGCAGAAAGCCTGTACTTGTGAGAACCACAGGAAAGAGTCACAGCTGGGTCCCTTCCCCTCTTCCTCCTTCCCCTTATATACCAACTGATGACCCTTCACTGATGCCAAACTTCAGCTTTGAAAGGGTCACTGTGAGCCTGGAGCCCCAGACAATCTCTCTGGCTGCTCCCCTTGAAAATCAGCTGTCCCACAACAGCTTCATTATTATTAATACAACACTGTATTTCTTTTACGCACTGACCTGCCGATGGCTTCTCACTTGAATTTGTTGAACTTAGCAGTCACAAACTCTATCTCTGTGCTCCACATAATTGAGCCCCAAACCAGTGAGAGAAGTGGTCAGAGCCCTGTGTTTAATGCTGGGACCATCTGCTGCCAGACCAGGCAGCAGCACAAGTCATGTAAGAGCATGTGCTAGGACTTCTGTCAATGTCAGAGCACATGGGATGAAATGTTTGCTCACTGTAGGAAGACAGGCAATGGTGGGTCTGTAAAGCCTTCATGTAGGATAGTAACCCATCAGAAAACTGGACAAATGTGAAGCAGTGGCATGAGTTCATACTGGTTGGCTACTTTGCATCATGTGGCTGCAATGTTTCTGACCTGGTGTTAGCCAGACTTCCTCTGTTGTTAAACCATGACCTGTGCAGAGAGAGGATTGTTAGTTTGACCTCAGTGCCATAAAACCAAAACTATAAGCTTTTTACACATCTTTGCCAACTAATGGATCTTTATTTCCCCATCCCCCAATAACAATAATCTTTCTAATATTCCCACAGAGGATGCATTATGGTAATTTCTGTGATTTTCCATTCCTCCATTTACTGTAGGATTTCAAAATCAGTGCTGGGAGTTCACTGTGCATGGAGTTTTAATGCTTAGTAGTTCATAGATTTTTTACAAGTACAGGCTGCAGTCTAAAATAATGTGAGAAGAAATCTCATGACTTGACATCTCAAATATTCCCAGACTTCAAAGAAGTTTCAGCTGGCCAAGCAGCCTCATTTCAAGGAAGCTCAGAAGGAGAGCATTAGGAAACCTGTGAGTGGATGAGTTCCCACCAGGGCTAGAGCAATGAAGAGCATGAAAGAAAAGAAATCCCTCCTGGTGGAATTGGAGTTGAAGCGTCAAGGATCTGGAGTCCTAAAGGGGCCAGTGTGGACTTCAGACTGAAGTATATACAGGATGTATTTGGCCTCAGCCAAACTCTGAAACAATAAAGCAATAGTCAGAGTTGGGAGATAAGAAAGAAGAACCTCTGAAGCTGCTGAGAATGTGGGTTTTGGTTTTTTTTTTTTTTTTTTTTGAGTGTGGGGGTAGAGTCATTTATCAGTTGCAAGTCATCCAAGAGAAGAAGGTTTCATTGTCTCTGCCTCATGAGAAGACAGCAACTGCTTTCTGGGCAGAAACAAAGTATGTTTGAATGCCTGGTCCGACAGGGAAACTGACAGTGTGGCACTAGCCACACGAGGGCTGGGTTAGGCAGAATTGCTAGTGGTAGTGTAAGTTACCCTCGTCCTCCTGGAGATGGCTGTCTTCCAGAGCAGACACAAGCAAGGCAAGCGGACACACAGAAGAGCAGCAAAAGACAGCTTTTCCTCCCCGTTGGAGGGCAAGGGAGATGTGTTTCTGTGTAGCAGACAGACATGTAGCCAAACGCACTCCTTCAAATTCTTCGGCTTGTTAAGGAAAATATCTAAACCATTACAGTTGTGCACGGTGCAGTTGGACAGCTATGCTGCTTACTCTCTTCTGCTAGAGATACTCTCTCAATTAGACTATGGAGCCTCTTAAGTGAACTGTTCTCAGTCCATGCTATAGAACAGGTTAACTGTACACCATTAAGTGTTTTCCCTGGGGAGGGACTCCACAGAAAACCTTACGGAGGGACTCTTCCATAAAAAGAAGCAATCATCTGAAACAAGTGAGTGATTGCAGAAGGCTGCTGGTGGTGGCTCTGGCAGTGGCAGTCATGATAAAGGAAGGAAAATCTGGTTAACCATCTTCCAGGAGTATGAAAAACTGAAGGCTGTCAAGGGAATTGAAAGTAAACAGGGACAGCCACAGCTTCACTGTTTTATAGTGCAACAGAAATGCCAGTAATTTGTGAGAACCTGAGAGCAGTAGATTATCTTGTTGTTGCAATTTCCTGTACATGTGCCTTTCCCTGGTGCTAGTGCAGTTAACTGCTGTATACCAGCCTGATTAGAGCTGCAGTTGTGTTTCCACCTACCTGCTTGATAGCTTGAGGTCATCTAGGAATCAGAGGTTCTGGGTTTATAAAGATATTCAGTAAAGCAGCACATTGTAGCATAAAGGGTGTTAAGGCATCATACCTGAGGAGGGATCCAGTCCTTCAAAATGATGTAGCTTTTGAATGTGTATGAATTTCTCTCCAGTAACAACTGGGAAATTTATGTACAATGTATTTTATAGCATTTTGTACAGCTACAGATTTCTTTGTTTCTTTGCATAAATAACAAAGATCTCCAGTACATTTTTTTTCTCTTCTTTTAAGCTGCAAGAATTGCAGGAGATTCAAAATTTCCGGGTAGGTATACTTGCTATAAATGTGCATTGTAGATTGGGAATAATAAGAACTAACTTTTAATAGACCTCTCTCATTAAAAGTCACCTTCAGAAAACACTGCTGTACCTTGCTTATAATCAAATGACACCTCATAACACCTAACCATTTTTAATACCCCCTAGACTCTATTGTATTATGCCAAGGCTCAGACACTGTCTAGCTAGTCAAGGAAAAGTGTATACCATCATATTTAAAAGCAGTTATTGGGACGGGTTTTACAGGCAGTGGGCTAAGACAATTCAGAAACAATTGCTTATGTGATAGTTTGAGGATTTGTCCCTGTCAAACAGTTAATATTGCTTTAATACATGAAGTAGGCTGTATAAGACAGCAATAATGAAAAATGTCAGGAAAGACAATATCAATTGTTATTCAACATCCACATCAAAGATTACTTTTTTGTCAGTAGCTTTCAGAAAATGTATTTTCCGTCAGATCTGATTGCGTTCCTCTTTGAAGTGCTCCATCCTCCCGGTAGATTTAATGTGACATCTAGGCACTTTTTAGTCCCTGGGCCTCTGAGGCGATTCAAAGAGGCACAACAAGCCATCACAGGTTTATCCTCAAAGGCCGACACTGTCTGTCTGATTTATTGTAACTTTAAGAATCATCTCCAGCAAAAGCATGAGCCTTTCTACCCATCCGCAGCCTCAGACTTTTATCAATTCATTTGTATGCAGCCTGTACATTCTGGAACTGAGAGCCCTATAGCCACTCATGGAAAATGCATTACCTGCTACTAAGCCTTTTTATCTTTAAAGTCTGTATTTTTTATGTATAAGTCATTTTGGGTTATCATAAAATATACATAATTCTCGGCCCAAAAAAGACAAAATGAAAAGAGAATATGTAATAAGTTATGTCCTTATCACCAAGGATTCTAAATAAACAGCTCTCTCTATGTAAATACGGCGGGATATAAAACTGTGATTACTTTCAATAGGGAATAGGAATGCTTCCATTTTTGTTCCTTGTTTCAAAGTGAAACAGTGAGATAAATAATTTTTAAATGTGTTTGGGAGCATTTTTATTTTCTGCTTCGTTGCTTTGGGAGCCTGACAGTTGTAGGGGTTGCCTGTAAAACTTCTGTCGTATACTACAGACATCTGGAAGCACCTCATAGTTTCAACATTTTGCTTCAAATTCATGGTCAACCATAAGTTAATGGCAGCTGTTATTCTGGGGATATTTTTGGTTAATGCAGGATGCATTCAAAGCATCTCCTGCCATACTGTGAAAAATGGTGATATGGCTGGGAGGATGGTACAGTTCTGGGAGGAGGGCTTTCCCTGCAAGTTTCGAGCCAGCTCACTACAAGTTCACTGCATTGTTTTCTTAAAATATACTGCTCTATGAATATTTCTGCCAATAACTTCACTAGATAGATGAATGATGCAAAATTTTATCATTTTGGATGAAATATTAATCACGGATAGAATTTTTTAAAAATTAAATCTTACTTTTATCTGCTCATGTCAATCTTGTGTCTCACATGCATACTGCATATGGCAGGCCGAGGTTATGAAACATAGTAATGTTAGGCAGGCACAGCAATCCATATTTTGACAGTTCTGCTCATACATATATCTGTACACACACACACATATATACACATACAAAAGTCTTTACATGTGTGCAGGTATGATGTGTGTGTACAAAGTTTATTTCATCATGCATATTTAAAAGCAGTTACTGGCACAGGTTTTACAGGCAGTGGGCCAAGACAGCTTAAGTGACAATAGTGAAAGTTTGCATGCTCTTGCAGCTGATGTGGTTTCAAACTGTAAAAGTGGCCAATTTTATTTAAAAATGGCCAATTTTAATGGAAACCATTGGGATTTAGGGACCTAGCAGGAACTAGAAATCTATCTGTTTTTGTAAAGACTGTCCTATATGTCCCTAGGGACTTACTATTTAAGTGAGTCTGGTCTCTTGTTCAAATTCGTTTTGTATCTCTGAGGAAAAATCAAAGGTTAACACTATACACATACTAACAGAGATTATATGAACTAATTAAACTAGCCGAGTTACACCAAGATAAAATATAACGGAGATTAAAACTAGGTCTATTGGTTAGATGGTAAGCAAGAGAACAACACACAGGGAAGGTAAATTCAAGCCTGATTTTCACACATCATATAATACTTATAGAAACTTTTAATGAATATTTTCCGAATCTAACAGACAGCGTACTAAATTATTAAAGTGGTAAGGACAGTTGTACAATACTGACAAAAACCACTGCTGTAAACAACACGACTGCGTATATAATCAGAAATTTCTTTTGGCGACAAACTATTGTTTTTTCTTACAGTTCATGGATAATGCCCATAAAACTCAAGGCATACGATGAAAAGTAAATAATACTATGTAAGGCACTAGTGTGAGAGACTTAATGATGTATATCTTTGTGTAATTTTATTGGTGCCATTAATGTCATGGGACTATTCATAGCCTATATGAGAAAGTTTGTCCCTTTGCATGTTTGGGATGGAGTTTTCCTTGAAAGCTGTTGGACCTGTGGGATTGGATTCAACAAAAGAAAGCCAGCCTTTCAGGAACCTGTTGATTTACTGGCAAGTGCATAATAGGAAATGTTAGGTCAAGTCCTGCTTTTCTTTCCTGAGAAATGTCTGCAGAACAGCATCCCCAATTAAACAGTTATTCTTTGCCAGCCATTCCCTCCATCAAGACTAGATTTTTAAACTTTTGTCACAATGTGGTATCTGGTGAGACAGGAGATATCTTTGAGGGCTCCTTTTTTGTCTTTAAAGAATGGTGCAGAATAGAAATATGTAACTAGGAAAAGAATATTGCTGCCTTTTTTTTTTTTCTCTCCTTACCCCTCACCCCAGCATATATGCTTCTTTTTAAACCTGATAAACACTACGTACTGTCACAGCCCATTTATTTCTCTAACTTGTCCTCTGAGCTTGATTTTGCTCTTTCATAAACGAATCACCAGTTTTTTCCTGCCCAGACTGAAGAGTGCAACTTTTGTGCAAATTACCATTCCCTCTTGTGACCAAAATGACGAATTATAAATAGTTATTCAACTAAAATAAGCATATGTATCACTGAAATCTGGGCTTTTAGAATGTATCATAGCTCTTTCAATGGGATAATTTGCTGGTGTATTGTTTCTTATCTGCAGTACTGTTTTAATAATGTCCTTACCTCTGGGTTGTGTTCAGACTCTTAAGGTACACAGTGGCACCCAGCAAAGAAAGCTACTCTGCTATACAGTTTTACCATGGGGAAACACAAATGGTTGTAATTTACTATAGCAGGAGTTCTAGGACACACAGAAGTCGAAGGTATCCCTGTTACTCACTAGCCCCAAGTGTTTTCTTTGCCACAGAAAGATAATTAAAATTCTGATCCACCTACCACTGAGATAAGTGGAAAGACTGTTATCTTTATTGGAAACCAGATCGAGCAATGGGAGGGCAAATATACGTTCAGCTAGGCAGTTCATACTTAACAGCAAGCTACTTCTTTAAACACCTCCCAGGTGGAGCAGCACCAGTGTGTTTACGCTCATGCCACTAAAGGACCTCCTAGAAGCACACTAGGTGGGAGCAGCAGATTGATAACTGCAAATTAGCACAGCCAAAGCCAAACAGTGCTCTCTGTACAAGTTAATTGTGGGCACAGTAACTTGTCATAGCAAGTTTCCTCCACTGCCTTATTAATGAACCTTGGCATTCCCTTAGAGGGATCTTCTATGAGGGCGAGTGAATAGTTCAGGCTTTATACTGCGCTTTGGCTCAGCTTTTATGTCTTGTCATCTGCGGCTTTTCTCTTTTCACATTACTGCAAATCGATCTGAATTATTGTTAGTAATAAGACGAACTTAATTTCATAAAGGTATAATTTGTTTAGGAAGTGCTATCATCAATCTTCTAATAAGACACACCTGATTTTTCTCATACTGGGCACTGGCTGCCAGTTTGTCAGAATGAGGATATATACAGACACCTCTATTCTTTAATAGACAAAGTAATAATCTTAGGATTGGGAATTAGGATAGGATGGCGGAAAATTTAAAATCCTGTGCTCTTGTTAGGGGAGGATTTCCTAGGCATGTGAGATTTCCTGTCAGTGAGACAGATAATCTGGGATGTGTGGGTAGGCTGGGGTGGCCATGCAATTTAATGGCTGCTTAATTACTCTAAGGTTGATCTGGCTTTTGGGGCAAGGTCAGCAGAGAACACGTATGCCTCTGGACCATCAAAATTCACTGGCACCTTTGGTGCAACATTTCTGTGCTAACTACTGAAAAGCAAGATGCAGGAAGTCAGCCATCAGACCTAGCAGGGAGAAAGTGGTTTTGTTCCAAAAGTCAACTCTCCTTCGGTTCTTCTGCTAAGACTGTCTTTAAGGATGTCAGCATCTACTGTGTTTTTTGCGTAATGTGGACATTATACACCCCTTCTCCTCACCCTCCTAACTGGAATGAGTTTGGAAAATATCATTCCTTGTAAAAAAAAAAAAAAAATTCTACTATCTGGAATGCAGTAAGAGATGTAGTTTAGTTTGGTTTGTTTCCCCCCGCCCCCTCCCCCCCCTTTTTTTTTATATTTTTCTCTTGATGTTTTATCTCAAAATCAGAAAATGCCAAGATAATATTAGAAACAACCAGGAAGAAAATAGCACAGAGTATTTTCAGATTTTTATGCAAGTTCTCCTACATTATTTAGCTTATATGATAAATATTTCTGTAGTCTCTATCAAAGAAGTGAATTAAAAGAAAAATATACCGGCAGGCCTAAGGGTTATTATTTAAGAGAATGTGATGTTTTAATGATATCTCCTGGCATTTTCAGAATCTAACACATATCATTTGTGCAACCAGAACTGATCTTCAGTGGTCTACATTAACTTATCAATTCCATCTAGTTGCTAAATTGCTGCTAAGCAGGGACTGCAATATTTTGTACAATTTGGAATCTTATTTGAGTGACAGATTGCAACAGGTTCCATGGTACTATCAAGAACCAATATTCATCTGCAAGCAGCCTCTTCTACTTACAGTAGTAAGCCTGTATCACTTTCAAATTCTTTTTGCCTGGAAGTTCTAGAAGCCACCAAAGCCTGCTCCAGCATGGGAAAGCGAATGCCCTCTCTGCAGAAGGCCACATTTTGTCAGGCCTAGGGAAAGAAACATACTAAAAAGAGGGAAAATCTCCATATAGCTAGAAAGACAAAATAATTTCACAGCCCTTTATACCCCAATCAACATGAAGGTGCTGATTTAAAGGAAACTTCCTGTTAGCCTTAGGAAAAACTGGGCTCAAATCTACACAAAGGCTTTTACTAGTCCAAACTGAAGTACTTCAGAGCTGCCAACGTCCAGAGTGACACTGGCAAAGAGATCCAGGTTCTGCCTGTGCTTACAGGACTATTTATCAAAAAGTGAGTTCGGTTCTTAGACTCCAAAGAGATCACAATGTAAGAATACGAAACAAGAAAACTTTTGAAACCCTAATACAAAAAGTGATAATCTCAGTGATTACTTAGATTACTATAAAACTGATGTGATAAAGGGATATGTTTGTTGTTGAAACGTTTGTAAATCTTCTCCAAATATGTTGGAATAATTTACAACAATTTATACAGTTGGATCTACACTGTATTTCTGGACAGAGCTCTGAGGGTCAATGCAAAAACTGCTCAAGACATTTAAGCAGTCTAGGAAGCACTGTGGTTTGTTTCTTGATTTTGGGCAGCTGTGAGAGCTGTTCTTTACGAGGCGCAGAGCTGCACATTGACATTTGGCCAGAGTTGGCCAAGTGCATGGGACTTCCAGGCCAAACCCTATTCTCAGAGACTGACACCTTAAAGCTATATTGTTCTATATGCCATGTGGGTTTTGCATACCTGTAGGAAGGGAGAAAAAACCCTCAGGGAGCTGATAAAGGTGCACTTCTAGTGAATTTGCATTGCTGGAAAGGCATAGCTCTGAATCTGACTTGAACACATGCTGCACAGCAGTGGCAGTATTGAGATTGCTATATTCAGCTGTTGATATTCATTTAATGCAAGTGACAGGCAGCTAATAAAGTATTCCTACACAAACAAAAACCTGTACAAAACTATTTGGTATTTCATACATGGAGAAGCTCTGTTGAATAGCAGTTCAGGAAAGAAAATGCAGGGGTAAGGGGGAAGGGCTAGAGTATCAGAGCCCAAGGATGCTTCAGAATAATGAACAAGGATGGGTTTCTGGCTTGAGAGAATTTGTAAGAGTTAAATGTTTGGCTAGAAGAACAGTAGGAATGTGGGGAAAGAAGCTATGTTGTGTGGCATCTCCTGGACTAGCAAAGGACTTTTTACTTGTAAATGGACTGCATTCTATCAAATTACCCATCACTCTCAAGATAAAATCAAGCCCACAAGGCTCTGATTTTGGCTTACTCCTTTAGCAAACAGGGTTGAAAATAAGAGATAAATAGTGACAGAGTAACTCTCTCTGATTCTAATCAACAACAGAAACATTTAGGTAAGAAAAAAAGAAGTACTGAATGAAGGCATTAGAAATACACCCCAGGCTGACTTGGCAGTCTTGGGCTTACTTTATATGCACTGTGAATGGAAAACCTTTGTAGATGAGAAGATATGCTGTAGTCAGCCTGTGTATTTAATACTCAATGGCCTTTGCAAAATTGCTGTGAAATGCCTGACATGAGCTAGAAGTTGATTTCCTGCATGTTCTCCCCATCCTGTTTTTCCTATTTACACTTTTGTCTAATGGCTTTTCTTTTTCTTTACTTTCTTTGTTTTTTTTTTTTTTTTTCTTTTTTTTCAGCTGTTTTGAGCTAGAGAAAAGAATTCCCTCCTCGGAGACACTCAGAAGGTGACAGCTTAGGTAAACATAGTATCTTTTATTCTCACAAATGAAAACTGTTTGTGAATTTCTTTTCCCCAAGATGAAATGGGATTTCTTCCTTGAGCATGTTGGTTTTATGAACTAGGGTTGAATAATTTGTATTTCTTCAGTTACTTTTTACCAAACATGCTGATAATTTTTAAGATATTGTCTTCTGACAAGGGAAGCTTTAATAAAATGCTATTTTTCAAAACATCCCAAGTCTGATTTATCATAGCATGATGTAATAAAGACAAATATTCAACCAACAATGAAAAGCTCAGTAAATGGGAATGTTTAAGCTCTATTGTGTACAGGGAAGTACATTAAGGCAGATCTAAGAGACACTTTAATGGATTTAACATTAAGTCAGACCTGGACTTAGTATAAATCAACTACCACTGCATTTCAGCATAATGCACACCCACTCATTCATTAGCACTGTTCAGTTCAGATTATAAGTATTAGTAAAGAAATCTCCAGCTCTTGAAGAATCTCTCCACAGGCCCAGCAATAATTGAACAATAATGATGACAGTCTCATTTTTATGAATCTCTACAACATATTGATTTGCACTTGGAACTTGAGAGAGCTTTCAGGAACACAACAGGAAATGGTTATAAGATGTTAAAAAGCAAAAGAGAGAGAGAGATAGAAAGATAAGAGAAGATACATTTAGTATCAGATAATTGCAGACACAATCAAGATGTAATGAGGGGGTCCCCTAACATGATGATACATGGTAAATTATTTACCCCATCTCACATTAGTGTTCATGAATACGCATGCCTTTGAGAAGAAAGGAAATTATGGTGTATCTTTCTTTTGCTTTCCAAAAGAAAAAGAGGGGAAACACATGTAAGTATTTGAAGAATTGCATATGCATAAGAGTATAAACACAGAAGGAAAGTGGACTTTGTAGCTGTCTGTGATATACAACTTCAAAACAACATAAACAGTGTAAGGTTCTGGAAACACTCAATCTATTACTATGAAAAAGAATGAACTCTCCTGTCTTCTTTTTGTAAAAGATGTACTGGTATTCTTTAGGGAGCTTTTTCCTATCTTGCATTTCAAAATTGGTAGAAAATTGAACACTCTTTAAAGATATGAAGGTAATATTGGCATATATTTGTGTTTTGAAGTAGGAGGTGCATGTGTATGTGTGTGTGTGTTATTGTTAGCTTTTCTTCTTTCTTGTTTTTGGAAGACAGGAAAGATATGAGTTTACAAACCTGAAAGACGAACTGCAATTTTTTAACCATGTATTTTATTATACTAATATTGCACTGATACTTACTGAGCCTTAAATAGCCAAGGTGCCACCAAATATTAAGTTCACTTGGACATCCTGACTTTTTCTGTAACTGTTTGTTTCAAAAGTAAATTTACATAATTCCTGTTAGGAATTCTTTATGCTAGCATTTAGTGGTGTAACAATTACTGTCTTCCGCAAGACTTTTCTTCCCTTTAATGATCTAAAATTTGCATAGCTTATCTCAACCTAATTTACTGAAATGAGTTTCATCAAGGCCAGATTCTGAACTAGATTCAGCTGTGCAAAAGGAATTTTGATATCCAGAAGTTCACCATAAAACTCCAGGCTGATGGAAGTCTAGAGAATTTCATTAATAGGCATAATTAAATTACAGCTATTTTTTTTTTTTTTTAATTCAGGTGTCCTGCTGGGAACCCTGAAGTATTTAAGCTTGTAACATAATCCAATGAAACACAGATGTTTAGTAATCTTTTACTATAAGTAAAAATGTCAAAAGCTTTATTTTTTATGTTTCCTAATTGTTTTATAGTATATGATTATAAAACCACATGTTGCCAAGTGCAATTACAAAGTGCACTTGGATATAAGCTACAGCCATATTGATTAGGTTAATGCAGATTGCAACACAGTTGTTATATATTACCATATAGAATGTTCATACTGTACATATGCTGAAAAAGAATGATTGTCAAGATACCACAAACGTGGGCACTCTGTCAGTGGTTTTCAGGTTAAGGCTCTGTGAGATAACAGGGAGAATTAACCCAAGGTGAGATTGGCCTCCCACAAATGAAATGAAGTACCTAGTGAAACCAGAGAAGCAGAAATCTTGTGAAGTTCTTTTAATAGGGCACCTGGGAAGCTTCCTCTCAGGTCAGAAGGTTTGAAGGACTAAAAAGTTAATAGGGTAAGGAAACCCAGAGGTTTGCTGCATGGGAAGATGCCAACGGCTCAGCAGCTACAGCAACTATTAATCTTATTTGCCCTCTTTTAGCAGCTTTAGGACTTCTGCTGGCTAAATCCTTAGGCAACTGCCCATAATAGCAAGAAGAGGAACTTTATTCTGTATCAAGTACAGTTCTATCCTCCCTGAAACTCTTACGGAGAGATCTCCATGCTGAGCATCTGAGACACAGCAGCACACCCTTGCTGTGCAGGAACTGCTCATGTAGAGATGCTCCCACTTGCATAGGCTGGGAGTAGTACCTCAAATTCCATTTAAAGCATCTGCATTCCATTGCTTACAATCTTAACAGCATAAATGTGGTTAAATACTATTACCTGGCTGAGGTGAATCTGACAGTAACAAAGAAAGCAATTTTATGTCAGATTTATTTGCAAAATGCATATGGTTGTATGTGAAAGTCATGTTACAAATATGTTCACATGACCTACTCAAAGACTGCGGACTATGCGGACAGAGAAGCAGGACAGCAACACTTTTGGCAAGTTCCTCCTATAGGATGTCTGAGATGCCTTCCCTCATGCTAGAAACTGGGATAAACTAAATTATTAACTGTGGTACTTTTTCCACGTTTCTTGTGAGCTGTTCCAGAACACACATAGAATGATGAAATGTGGGAAAATTTCCCCAGCCTTTCCCTTATCTGTGTTCACTGCCAAGAACTTGATTTGCTTTATTAATGATTTTTCTCAGCAACAAATCTAGGATCCTGAGATGTTAGAGTAAAAAAATGTGTACAGAAAAAAGAGTCTAATTAAGCAGTGTGCAAAAATGTTTTTGACTGCGAGCAAGAGATATGTGTTTACACTTCCACTACATAAAGAAGAGTGTTAAAAGAGATGTAAAATAATATATTGGAACCATAATGACTATCTTTGATTTGTTCTGGGTTATTTCTAAAGTTGTTAAAAATACTCCCTGAAGAAAAAATGTACCTGTGTGGTGGCTTGGCTCTGTCCAGCAGCTGAGCACCACGACGACTGCTCCCTCACTCCCCTCTCCTGCAGAGTGGGAACAAAACAGAGGAATGCGAGAAGACTCATGAATGAAGACACAGACAGTTTAACAGGTGGAGCAAAAGCTGCATTTACAAACAAAGGAAATCAAGGAATTCATTCACCACTTCACTTCCCCAGGGCAGGCAGATCTCTGGCTGCTCCCTGAACAGCAGGGCCTCAGCACACCTAATGCTGACTTGGGAAGACAAACACTGTAACCCCAAATGTTCCTCTCCTCCCCTCGCTCCTGTCCTTGAGCTTTTCTTGCTGAGCACAATGTCCTATGGCATGGGCTATCTCTTTGTCCAGTTGGGGTCGGCTGTCCCAGCTGTGTCCCCTCACAGCCTCTTGCCCACCCCCAGCCTGTTCACTCTGGGGACAGGAGAGATATGTGTAAGAAACAGAGAAAGCCTTGGTGCTGTGTAAGCACCGTCCACCAACAGCCAGAACACTGGTGTGTGTCAGGACTGGTTTTGGTGCAAATGCAAAACATAGCACTTAATGGGCTGCTCTGAAGAAAATGAACTGCATCCTGCCAGAGGCAGTACAATGAAATGGCAATGAAAATGGGAGCTGGATTTTACACTCCTCAAGCTGGATGGTGCAGTCATGTTCTAGGAGAGATGCACCAGCCTCCAGGCAAAAGCGAAGAACCTTGGTAGTATCATCCTTCTCACCGACATCCAGAAGTGGCATCGTCTTTCATACTCTCCCCAGAGACCAAGGCAAGCATTTCTCTATTGCTGATACATTTCAAAGGTTGTTCTCCCCAGCAGATTTTTTTAATGGCATTGTCTTTCCTATTTCTCTTTCTTTCTCCCATTTCTTTCCCATGCCCTTTCTCCCAATTGATATCTCATCAGGGAATATTCCTCCTGCTGGAGAATGTCTCCATGAAACTCCCATTTGAGGCCTCCAGTGCCAATCTGAGTGAGCTATGGGAGATGCTACCTAGCTGTTAAAAGAGCTGTATCTTTTCTCCTTCTGGGTAGACAGACTAAGACTTGTGACCCAATAATATACTGACATCTGTCAGCTGAGGAAATGTAAGACCCAGCTTTAATTTTTTTATTTCAGATTCATGTAACTGGTTCTTCTACTCTGTAATTAATTTGCTGCTAATTACACAATTACTCTCATTTACAGTATCATTTAAAAATAGATTGGTGTTAGCCAGTCTAATTTGCAGAATAAATGAAGAAAATTTTTACTTGACTTTAAATTCAAGTAAATCAACCCCTCCATTCAGTTTGCCTGTGTGGCGCCACAGCCAGCTGCGATGCTTTGGACACTGACAGTGTTTGTGTGGCCTATGCAATTATTGGGAGTCTCACTCTAATGCAGCAAGGGGAAGATTAGAGACTTCCACTGCCCCGGTTGTGTGGCATTTTGCTTTTCTTGGACTCCTGTTTAATCTGCCCACTTTGGTCTTGCTCATTATGAAGATTTATACTATCATCTAGTGGAACTCCCCTTAAACTACAACCCATTAGGTCTCCTAGTCTGCAATTTACTTGCAGCCTCAGATGGAGACAGTAGGCAATGAGGTTCTTGTATTCAGGTTACTAAATATAGGAGGATTTTTGACATCTCTCAGAGCATGCCTAATGTCGCATTAAATCCGTGTAATGCTGCTGCTTGTCTCTGCTATCCCGCCCATCCCTCAGTGTTATTTTTCAGGATCTAGAGACATGACTGCAGCAGCAGCCACATCTAAGTTGTATGATACAGAGAAGAAAACAATTTAATTTTAAAAAGCATATTATAAACCAAGAGAATAAACATGCAGCCTATGCTCTCCACATGGGATGATAAGCCATGCCTGAATAAAAAAGGTTTCTCATCCTAATTTCCCATCACAGTGGAAGAGACAACATTTCCTCTTGTCTTGATACAATCACTCTTGTCTAGTAATACATGCATGTTTTTACCAAGCACAGAAATAAGTTACAATTCTCACAGTTAATTCTCTCCATTCTGCCAAACAACAAGACAGATCTTTCCTTGCTTAATCCAGGAGTCTCTCCAGATATCTTCCAACTGGATTTGTTCTTATCCCGAAAAAGTTGGGGAATCACCTGTAGTCCTACACTATATCAGGGCTTCCAGAGAAGCTTCACAAAACTCTGAATCAGCAGAAGGAGCATACAGTAATTCCATGCGATGGAGCTGATTGAAGAGACTTAATCAAAGACAACATGGCTTTACATAAGCACATCTGTCAGAAGGAATATTTCCTATTGACTCCTCACACATCAGCTCCCAGCTCCCTATCTGCCTCTACAGATGCTGATTGAATGCAATGGACACCTCTCACCAAACCCATGCAAATTGGGGAAAAAGCTATGTGGCTCCCAAGCATGCTGAAATAAGCACATGCAATGAGGTGCACACAGCCTGCTTCCCACAGCACTGCTCATTTCCAATTTAAATGAGGCCAGGGTCCAACAGGGACCCAAGGAGTAATTGCAATGATTATCCCAACACCAGTGGCCAGTGAGGTCGCTGTACCCCCTCATACCTGGGATCTGCAGCAGGTGTCTTCTTCCCGTTCCCATTTTGTGGTGGTACCCAGTGGGCATCTTACATCAGTGCTAACACTGCTACCCCAAAGCCAGAATAGCACCTTCTATTTCTCTTTGATATGTACAGTTATTTTCCCACAAAGCATTTTTTCTCCCTCCTACCACCACGGCAGTAACCACCTTGTGCTGTGGGCAGCCCTTCCAGGAAAAAGTGCTGACCACGCATCCGCATTGTGGATTAGTTTGTTTTTACTCTGATTTAACACTAACATTATTTTCTGTGACCAAATGGCTGGTGCCTCCCTCCCTCCAAGGGCACGATTATACCTTTTTAAGCCCCAGCATACGAATTTCACAACAGTCAAAAGACAAAGTAAAGGAGAACAGTAATCCTGTATAACAGCACTTGTTTTATGATCAAGTGTACTACAGAGCTACAGTGCAGCTGTTTCATCTAATCTGAAGAATGTGCAGTCCATATTAATAGTTAATTTAGTCTGCTTTTAAATCACAGCAACCCCAACAACAACAAAAAGGCGTGACCTGTCTTTTCTGGAGGAGCCAAGTCACGTTTCTCTCTAAGTTCTCCATGTGACAGAGCAGTGCTACAATTAAAGCACAATAATCTGCTTGTTATTCAAGTCAGGCATTAGTTCTAGTAATGGGGTGCTTGGTGGCGAGATGGATTTCCTTGTTAGGAGCTAAGCACAGGATTAGCTGAATTCTCCATGGAGAAATCTTGATTTGCTCAAGGTCTTTCATGTTTTCTACAGAGAAGGGATTATGTCTGCTTAAAGAGGTGGCTTGCTTAAAAAGCTACAAAGTATAAGAAAAGGATTTAGGGCAGTCGGGCCTGTGGTTAAATAGCTGAGGGGTAGAGGGAGTTTTAGAGCAGAGGATTATTTAAAGCCATGAAGTTCAAAAAATAATTGGTTTAGCACTACTGGGTCAATGCAGAGTAACATGCTGGAAAGGCAGTTAAGCATAAGCTAATACTCATTTTACTTTGGCTAATTATTGCAAGGATTCAGAGTAGACGGTGAAAGAAGAAATGTTCTAGCTCTTTCCTTTCGAGTCCAACCATACAGCACATTTCTGTGCTCCTTTGCTTTTCTATATATATCTGTTGTGACATATATTACCAACCCAGTGCAAGAACCACAGAGGGCTCTTTTTAAAGCTCTGACATTGTTCGCTTAATGAGGCCATGAAGTAGACATTAAAAGCCTTTCAGAAGAGTTGTAGGAATCACACTCCTCTTGCAGCCTCCTGTCTCACAGGCAGGCCCCTCCTTCTCCCCCTTTCTTTTAAGGCACTGGCAATACTATTAGTCCAGATTGACTCCAAGCAGACTATCATGATCATTAGTGCCTGTGACAAACCTGAATGGAGGTGTCCTGCCCTCTGGTCCGCGAAGGATAATTGCACAGCACAGGGGGCCATGCAGAAAGCCTGCATGGTTCAGGAGGCATGAGAACCACTATGCCTCAGTACAGAGCACCCCTTGGCGCAAAGGAAGAGGTGCAGTACGTTTCATCCTGTACTTGCCCCTTAGTTGCACTGTGGGTTAACGGCAGGCATGTGAGGAAAACAGAAGAAAATCATCCCACCACAGCAGGAGAGCCTGGTAGACTGAGCACAGGTTTCTTCTAGACAGATATGCCCAGGCCATGCCTGATGGATTAAGCAGCTATGGGCATATAGGGGAGATACTTCCCTAGATGGAATACCAGTATGAATTGTTACAATCTGATCACAACATTTAAATAAAGGAAGTGTCGGACGGATGGTCTGAAACAGCTGCTTAAAAGCTGTTCAGGCCGAACAACAGCTCAGCAACCATATGGTGGTGAGAAAGAAGGTTTCTTTAGTAGTTTACTGAGAATAGTTCAGTGGGTTTGGTGAATGCTAGTAAAGAGAAATGAGCATCGGCTAGGATGGTGGGAGACACAGTCTACAGGCAGAAATGCTCTGAGTTCATTGGGCAGGATGGAGAAGGGGTAGAAGGTGGCAATGCAGAGTTCACTATGTTATAAAGCAGCAAGAAGAAGCAAAGTGCTTGGATTTGGGTGTCACATAAGGAGACTGGGATGGACTTGTCCTTGTTTCTTCCTGTCTTTCTCTCCTTTCAGGCTGGACAGAGAATTGATGAGAGCAGTCCTGAGGAGAAGGGCTTAAGGGTGTTGGTCAATGAGAAGCTCAACGTGAGCCAGCCCACAAATGCAACCGTATCCTGGGCTGCATCAAAAGGAGCATGACCAGCAGGTCTAAGGAGGTGATCCTGCCCCTCTACTCTGCTCTCATGGAGCACTGCATCCAGCTCTGCGGCCCGTAACATATCAAGGATATGGACCAGTTGCAGCGAGTTCAAAAGAGGGCTGCAAAGATGATTCAAGGGCTGGAGCACCTCACCTATGAAGACAGGCTGAGAGAATTGGGCTTATTCAGCCTGGAGAAGAGAAGGCGCCAGGGAGACCTTAAAGCAGCTTACAGTACCTAAACTTGTAGCTGGGTTATTTATAAGGCCATGTAGCGACAGCACAAGGGGGAATGGATTTAAACTGAAAGAGGGTTGATTTAGATTAGACATTAGGAAGAAGTTCTTTATTATGAGGTTGGTGAGACACTGGAACAGGTTGCCCAGAGAAGCTGTGGCTGCCCCATCCCTGGAAGTGTTCAAGGCCAGGTTGGATGGGGCTTTGAGCAACCTGGTGTAGTGGAAGGTGTCCCTGCCCATGGCAGGGGGGTTGGAGCTAGATAATCTTTGAGTTGCCTTCAAACCCAAATGATTCTATTATTCCCTTGAACAATTCTCATATATTTGCATTCAGTGTGTTTCACGCAACCCACAGCCCAAAATATATCGATAAACAGGTGGGAGTTTACACTAGTGCCCCAAAAAACCTAGGGGTCCACAGGTGAATAATGAGGCAAGATTACAAGAACTAATTCTGCATGAGAGCTTGGCTAAGTGACAACTCAGAGCATGGTGGGGAGACATAATAGAAGATGTCAAATGTTTGAAAGTATAAAACCAAAGGCAATAAAAGGAGTTATGTGGAGCAATGAGTAAGGTATAATGAATGACATGCGAAAATAGAAGAAAGAAAATGTGAAGACTAAGTGTCAGAAAATATACTGGGGTAGCAAATAGTGTCCTCACGTGAAATTGCAAAGTTGGTTATTCTGGAAAATTAAAAATTGTATAGATTTAAACCTAAGAAAGGTACTTTAGGAAAATGCCACAGGTGGGAGAAAGTAAATCTTTGTGTCTGATACGCATCATATGAGTCAAGCTATATGAGAACCTGGATAAAGTAGGTAAGATAACTCTGGCCAAACACATAGAGTGCTTATTGCTGCAGATTCAGCTAAGCACCTGAAATCTGTTAACATCCATATACTCATCTTTGAAGAGGCCTTGCAAGGTGAGAGGGCACATTTATTCACATTGTATGGGTCTCAAACTGACACAGAGACTATATCCTCAATAAGACCTGGCATTGCCATACTCATAGTCACAAACCTGACCTAGCTCAAGCTATAAGCAAAGTGTGCTTACCAATAAAGTTAACATGTGTTTATCTTTATTCTACTCTCAATGCAGAAATGTCTGCAGTCAGATGGTGGTTTTTCATCCTCTGCCTTGACCAGCAGACCGGGTTCTTCACAGATTTATCTCTGCATGATTTCATTTCCCAAAAACAGTAATCAGGACATTTGTCTTATAATAATCTGGATACTATTCCTGAATCTTAACACAGGCTACCTATGTCAGATTTTGGAGAAACCGTTGTCCCTCATTTTGTCTTGACCTACTCCACCTTTAAACTGAAACACCAACATTTGCAAACACCATACCATGAGGGGAAACTAATTTATTCACTTTTTTGCAAAATGCTTTGGATGAAAGGCACTATAAAATTCAAAATATTATTTTTTTCTTGCAAGATTCATGCTACTGAATAGGTGAAAAGGTTCCTTTGAATAAAAGCTGATGATTTATCTACCTTGAAGTGGCTTCCTTTGTTCCCTGAAGCTGCATATTTAAACTTTGCTAGGCAAGAATTTATTATAGATACAGGAGAATAGAGAAGTCTTTTTAAAACTTGACTAGTTTGCTCAGACCAAAGTTCTGGGATGAAGTAAATTTGAATCCACTGTTGTTATAGACATTAGTTTTTACCATTTCAAGATTTTTTTAATGGATTTGGACTTAAAAAAAACCAACCCAACAAACAAACCAAAACAAAACAAGACAAACCAAGTACCAACTACAGCCAAAGTCCTTAAGACTGAGCTAAGAATATCTAGCCTCTATTTATTACCTTTTCCCAGATTAATTTGGGTATCTGGCAACAGTCTAAATTCCCTCTTTGCTAGCCTAACACAATATTTTGCTATCACCACCTTCTAGCATCACACATGGCATCTCTTCTGCATTAATACCTAGCAGCCATTCTAGAGATGCAGTGAATTGTCATTACTGGCACAATAAATAAACATTTGGCTGAGTCATTAACTCCCAGTCCTCAAAGCAGGCATCCACTTTTTATATCCTGATTCCTCTTCAGGAGTGGAAGTGACTGTGTGAGGCACTGCAAACAAGCAAGAGCATCCATACTGGTAAGGACTTATAACTATTCTGACAGGTGGGTAGTTTTGTGACAAATTGAAAATTGTGCGGTGGTGGTGTTCATTACTAATTTTACTTCTTCATTTTTTAACTTCAAATCAGAATAGGACTGGAAAGACCAATTTAGGTCATACAGAAGGTATTTAATCCAGAGGAATGTATAAATTGCCCAGTGTACACAACACAAGTCACAAAATGCATTTGGAATCCCTTAATAAACTAATACACCCTGCTAGAGAATACAACAGCCCCCCAAAAGAGAGGGTGGTGACACAGGATGCCAAGCAAAGAAAACCAGCTTGATTTTCAAGCACAGCTTTTGCTGTACCCTGTGAGGTGTCTGAATGGGAAACACCTGTAGTGTCCTCATCAGGTGCCTGGATGTGTTGCTGCCAGTCTGTCTCAGGAGCAGTGTGATGCCTGCCCCATAGAAACCTCACAGCCCTGTGATCTTTCTCACTGGAAAAACAGCTTGAAGGGACAGCCAGAACAAATCATGTGTAGCCTTGGTGACTAAATCCAGCTGGTATCTATCAGAGGGCTCATCCCCTTCTCCCTACACATATAAGCACATAGTCCATGTAATACACTTGACACCCCTAGGTATTCCTGTCCTTATGATTTTGTCCTTCCTATTATAAATTGCTTTGGTCCTCATGTAGCCTTTTGTTACTTAATTAACATTTAGAGTTTCCAGAGGACTATTTCTGTCATCCCCAGTCCATGGAGAGGGACAGCAAAGGAACAGAGCATTAGGAGGGTGTTCAAAGCAGGAAGACTAACATTTAAATATTAATGCCATTCGACTGAGTTAAAGAAATAAAAGCAAATAAATTTCATTCTACTAGAGATTTGTGGTTTCATATATCTGTGGAGAACATTTACGATCTAATTAATAAAAATAAAAGGAACTTCCTTATTCAAAAGAATGAATTTTACTGTACCATATAGTTAATGTTTGCATTTCATAAAATACCCAGTGAGGAATCCACCTCCAGTCTCTTTTCCATCTTTTCAAATACTTCTATGTTCAGATTGTCTTCTTTTTAAGTAGCCTTTTGTGCCACATATATATATTTCAACTGAACTTGCATGACACAATAGAGACATCCAGTGGTTTGTTAGACTATTAAACCCACAATTGTCACTGAAGATACAGTACAGAGCTATTCCCATTAGATAATGGCAATTTTAATTTGACCTCTTATGCAAATTTAAGATTGTATATTAAGAAGCACTAATTCAGGAATTTGTAGTAATTTGATATCAGATATTTAATCTAATTTGCCACACATCTAACTACTTTCTCGTAATTTATGTGAAACACAAGCTCTATTTGTATATATTATAGGGTGAAACTTCAGTCAACATAAGTCAAAGTAACTTTGTTGAAGTCAGTGGAGTTTTGTCAAGTTACTGTCAGAGGACATGGCCCTATCTATTTTGGAGAGTTGGGAAGGCTATTAGAAGTTTCCGATTCATCAGCAGAAAATGCTGTTTTGCTTGTATTTATCATGCTATCCATTTAAGGACACTGGGAGACAGAATAAGAGTGTCAGTTCACCCATTTTGGGCATCTCATTAAATAGCCACAAATACATTGTGGCTCTTGAGGAGGGAAAAAAGATTGCTGGGAGCAAGAAGAGGTCTGGCAGTTGAGAGGAAAAAGGCAGCCCAATAGAGAGAGAGAGATTTAGCAGCTGAGTGATGGAGCCAGAGCTCTGGAAACACAGAAATAACAGAGAAATGAAAATTTGAAGGAAGAGTGGGGAAAGAGACAAGCTAGCACGACAGTGAACCTTCAGATCAGAAAAAGACAGCATCAAAGAAACAGAGTCAGTTCTGACTTACAGCCTGTAAAACTCTATTTATGTTCAGTGGGGCTGTACAGAGTATAAGTCAGGGTAGCTTGGGTAGAATAAAATCCTTAAAAAGACAAAGAAAATGCTAAAGCTAGCAGGCCATTGAAAACCACAAAGGTATGCAGCTTGTCGAAGAGGTTGCCAGGCTGCGATTTATTAAAGCGCTGCTTTTGCTAAGAGCTTGATCTAAAACACATTTAACCCAGCTGGAGTATTTTGATGGACTTTAGATCAGGCTCTGAAACAACAATGCTTGACCAGCTGATAAAGTGAATACCAGCACGTACCTCTTCTATTCACAAAAGCGAGGAGAGACTTTAAATTGCTTTGTTTCAGACAAGCTATTTACAAACAAAAAGCAGAGCTGATGGATGCACAGTGCCCTGTTAGAAGGAGATTGAAGGGAGTTAGCACTAATTGGTGTTAATTAGTAGTTGGCATGAATGCCACAGAAAAATGTAAATGAAGCACTAAATATATTCACTAGTCTTAGTGGGGTTTCACCCTTTTAATAGATACATATGCCTGTAGAGAAGTGAATACTGGTTTAAACCAAGGGTCTGTCTAGCCTGGTGTCCCGTTTCCAGTGGTGACTATAAGCATACAGGCAGGGAGGAGAAAGAAAAGGACAAGCATGTTCTTATGTCCTGATCTGCTGCATTTTGCTTGTCGTTACATATCTTCACATGAAACATATCTTCACTTGAATCTGCTAGCCAAATAGAAATGGGAATAAGCAGCACAATTTAGGAAAGCATAAAACATAAATCCCTTCTGTCAGAAGCATTTTCAGTCTTTTCAGAAGCATTTTCAGACCCTTTTCTTGCAGTTAGACCTACGCATAGGTCACTCAAGACCCTCTTATTCTGCAGATGAAGCAAAATTGCAATGCTTTTTCATTTCATGTGCTTTGGAAAGCTACATAGTAGGGGGAAGCTGTAAAGCATCCCCACAATGAAATAATTTGGCTTCAATCTTGGCCTTTATTTGGTATTGTACAATTACTTGCAAGTCCTTCTTTTCTGTACCACACTGGATTCCTTAACCCCAGCACATTTCATTCAGACTTGTTAGCTTAAGCTAATTTTTCCACCCCCTTTCAGAAGTGCATTCATAGTCCTGATTTTGAAGGCAGCTAAATGGAAGGATACTTTTTTCAACTGAACAAAAGAGCTCTGCCTGAAGTAATATTTTTTAATGTCTTCAAAGCAAGATCCTAGGCTGAACTTCAATAGTTGACAGGGTGTTCCATTGACAGAGGTGACAGAGCAACAATTTCATTTTTTATTGAACTGTGACTCAAAAATTCAGTAAGGGCACAAATGATAAACAAACATTCACAGTGAAAAATAGATCACCAGGTTTCCAGGACAATTAGCACCTAACACATTCTTCTCAGCAGAAAAATGAAATATTACAGGTGACATTGAGCACCAGCATGTCTTTAGTGTCTAGCAGTGCTGGTGAAAATTGCTGGCTTGACATAGGTCAAGAGTCTACAGCATTTTTTTAACCTCTGGTCAGACAACAAATGAAATGAAACAAAAATACAGCCTTCCCCAAGCTGCCCACTGTCCCCCTGCATCAGCCTGGCAAAGTGAGACCAGCTCTAGCACCAAACTAATATTCAGTCTCTGCTTATTCACACATTGCTGGTGTGAATCAGCACCCATGATCATGCTGCAAACTATTGTCTTTTCTGACAGCGTCATTTTTGTAGGGAGCAGAACATAGAATCATAGAATCATAGAACAGTTTGGGTTGGAAAGGACCTTAAGATCATCTAGTTCCAAACCCCCTGCCATGGGCAGGGACACCTCACACTAGATCATGTCGCCCAAGGGTCTGTCCAAACTGGCCTAGAACACTGCCAGGGATGGAGCATTTACCTCTTCTTTGGGCAATCTGTTCCAGTGCCTCACCACCCTCACAGTAAAGAACTTATTCCCTATATCCAACCTGAACTTCCACTGTTGAAGTTTTAAGAAATCTGATGTGGAAGACAGCAGCACTTCTGAAGTGATCTTCTTCCTGTTGTAAACTTATGATTCTCCCTGTCCACAACTGATGTTGATGCCTACTTTTTGCTCTAGAAAACCTTCTATCCAGTCCGTGCCAAGTGTGAATACATCCTCATGTTTGCTAGATCATTTCACATAGATATTAAATGAAATAACATTCAAGTGGATACCGCTGAAGAAATCATTTGCACCTTTATTACAAGTTATCAGAACCTGCCAGCACAGGAATGCAGATATGTAGCTAGCTTTGTGTATGGTCAGTAAATACAAGTATTTGGACCCTTCACAGCTCACAGAGTTTTATCACAATATTTGTTTCTGTAAAGATGAAAACTAGGATTTTTTTTTTATTATTATTTTTTTAAGACCTCTTCTCGTAGGCTGTTGACCAGAACAGAGAAATCAGGTCACTTCACAGGTCACTGGACCTTTAGTCCATACAGGGATTTTCTTGGCTTCCATTTCCATCCTTTTAGATTCCCACAAATGCCACTTAAAAGAAACTCTGAATTCAATAATAAAAATAGGTATCAAAAGTTAAGTTTTAATACATTCAATTATCTCTTGGGAACTGAAAATATATACTCACTACTAATACACAGGTTAGAAGTTTTTGACATAATTGTATTCCTGATGAGCTTTAACCCACAAAACCAAAGACAGAGAAACAGTGACTTGATCAGAGAGAGACTTCCACCCCAGGCTGAGTTGAGCAGTGCTTATGTTAGCCCAGTTTTCATAGCATCCCTTTCGTGTAACATTTGTAAGAGATTTCTGATAGAGCTTCTTAGAAAAAAATATTTTGAGCACATTTTCTTTATTTTGATGGCTGAGCAAAAAGACAGGCTCTATCGCTACTGTTATACTGCTACGGTTTGTAAAGACTTTATTAACATTACAGTCCATTTAAAAGTAAAATATCATATTACAGAGAGTAGGAAATTTGCCGTAATCTGTGCATTTCTCAAGAAACTTCAGAAGGGAAACAATGCTTTTAAATAAATGTCCTTTTGTTCTATACCAGCTACAGAAGGTGGTAACAAAAGAAAAACAACAGTTGGATGCATACAAAACACCATTCACTTCCCACATTCAGACTACAGAGCATCCCAGGATATGGCCAAACCAGCAGGAGATTGTAACTGGCCTCTTTTCTGAACTCCTGGGTAGCTTTCAATTACCCAGGGCTTTGAACCCAATTGTTCTCTCTCTTGAAAGACTGTCTTTAACTACCTCTGTTCTTTGTGACTGTCAGCCTCATCACGTCATATGATTCTCCAGATGCTTATTTAGATTCTGTAAATTATATGCAGCATGGTAGGTGGTACAGGAAAATTGTATTCTTTACACACTGGACTCCAAAAGGCACAAAGCAGGTTAAAGATGACCAGCATAAATCCAACTGCCTTTCATCAGCTCAGAAGCTGAATGCTCACTGTCATTAGTGGTGCAGGACCCTTAAAGCAAAGAGAAATTATTCTTCTTTTGCAAATGAGGGCCCTTAAGCAGAAGGGAGCACAAGTGATTTCCTCAGGTCACAGGGATGCATGACACTCTGTCAAGACCCCTCTCTGAGTCTCCTTAGGTTTCAGTTCAGGGCACTAAGGTCGTTCCAGCTATCCTCCTAATAGCCACCTCTCTGGGACACCTGCGGTCTTTCTAGGTTTTGTTTCGTATGTGGCTAGTTAAGAAAAAGGCTAAGGGATTTTTCAGTGAAGTATATCTGCAACGTATCCAGTCCTTTTAAAAAGCCTGCTTAGAGTGGACTGGACAGCTACATTAGAAGAGCTGTAATATGATGAATAGAAAAATGCAGGGCTCAGATGAAGTCTTGATTAACTTGTCATCCTAATCGCCTCTGGAAACAGAGGAAAGAGGATATTTTATTTTTAAATTTTCATCTAGGTGACATCTAGTGCAGGAGAAGAACATTTGCATTGTTTTCTGCTAACTGTGTGAGTGGGAGAATATGAATGTGAGATTTCTTGGTGTTTTCTGTGTGACAGAAAAAGACAGAATGAAAAAGTAGGATTTGAATCTGTATGTAGGAGATCTGGCATTTATCATAGGACTTATGATTTGAAAATTATTTAGAAGAACAAGCGCTGACTGGAACCTTTCCTTAAAACCAAACTTGATTTTGAGGTTTCAAAGAATCCTGACTACTTCAGGATAGAGAAGAAACCAGAAGATTCCCTGCTCCTTTCAGCACCTGAATTGGTCTGTATCAGCAATTACTTTCCATTTTGCCAGCTTTCACAGAATTTTCAGGCCCATGTTTCAGAATCAAGAATTTCATGTAGTTATGGGGCTTATTTGAATTGGTTCAAAGCTTAAAATACACATATTCTAGGGGAGCTTGATAAATGTGGCAGAGCACTGAAGAAAGAAGTCTTAAAAGGAAAGTAAAACAAAAAAATAAATTGTTGGATAGGGGAGAGAGCTGGAGCAATTAATGGTATTTACCAAAAATACTTATCCCTGCCTTTTCTCTACATAAAAATAATGAAGAGCTCAGGGCTACGTTAGCTACTTAACTTGCTACTTATTATGCTGTAAAGTACTGTCAAGTAATATAATTCATTTCAAGTTATGCTGCATGAGCATCAAAGCAATAGTACTGACAGAAGCAGTTACAAAATAAACAGTTACCCAGTGCTGGAATGATGATGATTTTACTGCACAGCTGGATTGCTAAACTTGCACCCTTGCTCAGCCATACTGGTTACAAAAAACTGACAGAAATATGTTTATACTGTAAGTAAGTTATACCCAACTTTCTGCCTCACTGCATCCATGCATTCTTTGCCATGGTCTGAGCCCTTTCATAATCCATTTAAGCCCCTTATGCTTCCGTATAAGTCCACTGCCATTTGAGCCCGTTACTTCTCAAAATCCATCAATTAAACTCATCTAGGATGTGGAAGAACTATCACTTGAGGGGAATTTTATGCCCTATTTGCCTGCTCACCAATGTGAAGACATCTGCCAGCTGCCAGAGAAAACCTGTCCACTTTGGGAACAAGAAGGGAAACCATTCTTCAGCCAGCCACTCTTTATCATTGTGTTAATAACCATGTCCCCATCTGTCCTCCATATCCATCTGCTGTCTTCTGTCTTACACAGCGCTTGGAAGGTCCTTGGTGAGTGTATAACCCTTGGCAACTATAATTTTGTTATACTTCAGAAAAGCTGAGTAGATCAAGAACATTATCCTTGATCCATGCATGACAGACAATTTACAAGGAGAAGAAGGAGTATCATACAAAGCCGTTGGCTGCCTGCACACCATAGTACAGTCCATGAGAGACCACTATGTGTCTGGTCTGTTTTTAGGAGTCAGCAGGAAACAGAGGATCTCACCCACTCTCCTCCAGCTGAGCGTTGGGCTAAAGAGCCATAACTTGCTGAAGTCCAATGGATTTCAGGAGCCCTAAAGTCAGCCAAGGGGTACACTAAAATGGTAAAAAAAGCTGGCCAAAACACATGATGGAAAACAAAGAGAATCTTTTGAAGGAAACCAGTATGGAATCAATGGAGGATATACGTGGTTTACATGCAAAAAAAGAGGTTGTGACTGATTATTTTTAAGGATCAGTGAGTGAGTTAACAACCAGGAAGTATGTTCTAGCTACAGAAAATATCCTTAGGACCAAGTATCAGCATGCTGGAGTGTTTAAATCCAGGGATATTAATTGTGCCCACTTCGGCAATAGTGTATAAACATTTAGGTAAACAAAATTTATAGCACCCTAGTACCACAGTTTTAACAACATTTTGCATTCCAGCTCTTCCAGTGTAGCCATAGGACAGAGCGACTTTGGCAAGGCACTGACTGTGAACCATTGGAAGCTCCTAGGATGGCACCATAATTTCCATGATTCCGAACAATCATTTTTGTGATTCGAAAAATATGCACCAGAGAAAGGAAAATAATTTTTCTCTCTGTGAATTTATTCTGACAAAGTGATCCAGTTGCAAAGCTCTCTTGCTATTCCTGAAATCTTGAATGTCCCAGAATATGCAAAAGCAACCACATAAAATACAAAAAACACAGGCACACGTTTGTCTTGCTCTATCCATATGAATCTGTCACTGAACGAAGGAATCAGGAGAAAACCACCACCACTATGCTGGAAGAAAAAATGTTGATGCAGACATACAAACCAACAAAAGAGAGGAAGTTCTGAATCCAGGTCACTGTGGAGTCCTAAACACAGGCCTATTGTGTTTTGATGCAGCAGCAGCCCATATGGTCTTCCATTAGAGGGTCTCAAAGCAGTGGGCAATGTTATCGTACCATATGTGCTGATTGGAACAACTGTGATGATTTATATTAGCACGCGTAAGTATTTCTTTCCCTTCCCATTTTCTTATTCTTGTTCTGTTAGTAGAAGCCTAAGAATGGACAACCTTGTCATTACAGGTTTCCAGCAATACTATATTTGCCTCAGAAAAAAAAAAAAAAGAGCAAAATTATTCTAAAGCCAACAGTGCAGAAATACATGCTTAAAAGTGAAGTCTCTATACTGGAACTACATGTTTCCAGCAAATAAATGATCCCGGTTTCTACTATGACTTCACACTGCTTCTAATCAGTTCCCTGCTAGGAAGCAACAAAAAGGCAATGACCAAAAATGAACCTGGTGGAAATCTACCTCTAAGAAACTGAGCTTCACAATGCACATTTGTTTCTCAGTTTCCTGTTTTAAAACAAAGCAAGTGAAAAGAATATCAAACAAACACTAAAATTGTATCAGTGAGTAAAAAACCTTGCTTTCTGCAAGCAAGTAACAGTAATGTATCTAAACAAAAACCCCCCGCATCATCTCTCATTTCCTCTCATTTCAGGAGTACAAACCAGAGCTATCCATGACTTTGCGATCATAGATCAGTTCTGTGTGTAAAAATCGCCACGCAACACCTGACCAATGTGCCATTGAGTCCTATATCCTTTTCTAGTGTGTGCTGCATACTTCAGGGAAAGATCTTAAAAAGGACAAAACAACCCAGCAACAGAGAAGATTTCTTTTTCCTCTCCATGCTCTATGTGAGCAGAGTAAATTGAGAGTTACAGCTGTACTACCCCATCCCACCAAAAGCCTTTGTCAAGTGTAAGAACTGTAAGGTGAGGACGCAGCTCATTATTTACAGAATAAACCAGACAAATAATTAATTCAGCAGAAAATTTATGAGTTGCCATATTTCTAAAATGTAAAGAAAAAATGACGTAGAAGGAGATTTTTACAGCACAAAGACAGGAAGTTCTCAATCCCTTATAAAATCTTGGGCAACTGCCAATCAGCCACAGCAATCACTATCCTTCAACACAGGATAGTGTTTTTCCTACCCTTTTTCTGAGTCTCAGAGGAGTACTAGGTGCTCCCACGTCAGGTGATATTCTAAGCTATTGATCTAGAACATGAAAAAAGATATTTTCGAGATAACTCACCCAGTTGTGTACATATACTTGAGTGTATAGGTGTATATGGTCAGTGTGTGTACACACATTGATATAACATACGTCAGGTACTGGTAGTTTCACAGATTATTTCTTTATCATCAGCACATTTTGCGATTGCCCATCCACAACAGAAATTAAATCATAAATTAAATAAGATGTTTGCATCTTTTATAAAATTGGATAGCTAAAGCAACAGAAGTATTTGCCTAAAAGCCAACTGCAAAGAGGGCCACACAATGAACCCAAGGAAAATCACAGGGGTTTCTGTTAGAACCACATGAACTGAAGCTGGGCAAAGCAGGACAGCAGTTGAAGAAAGGGGATAAAGCTAGAAAAGAACTGGTTGCCCGGGAAGGTATGCAAGAATAAATGTTTAGGGGCAAAGCTCTGGCTTTAGGGGCAAAGCACTGACATCCTTCTTGTCACAAGCAAAGAAACAGACTCACCTCATCCAGTGAAGTAATTTCATATGCCTTCCATGTAAATAATGTCATTCCAGTGAGTAACATTGAACCTACCAACTACTGCTTTTATCAGAAACATTAATTAGTTGCATTTTGAAAGTCAAATCTTAACCATATGGTCTTCGAAGTGTCAGATCTCAGGAAGCACAAAGCTCTGTTTTGGGAGAGTGGAAGACAGGGCCAGATGAATGCAATGAACTCAACAGAAATAGCAGAGCACAGCTCCATGACTCACTGAATGAGTCCTTGATTTGGCTACCAAATAGGTAGAGTGTGATGGCTTGACCCTGGCTGGATGCCAGATGTCCACCAAACTTCTCTATCACTCCCCTCCTTAGCAGGGTAGGCAGGGAGAAAATAAGATGGAAAAAAACCCCTCATGGGTCAAGGTAAAGGCAGTTTAATAAAGCAAAAGCAAAGGCTGCATGCAGAAGCAAAGGAAAACAAAAGAGTTATTCTCTATTTCCCATCAGCAGGCAATGTCCAGCCACTTCCCAGTAAGCAGGGCTTCACTGCGTGCAGCTTTTGCTCCAGAAGACAAACTTCATAATAATGAATATCTCCCCGCCACCTTCCTCTTAGATTTATTACATCTGCTGTAATATGGTATTGAATATCCCTCTGGTCAGTTTGGGTCAGCTGTCTTTGCTGTGTCCTATCCCAGATCTTGCCCACTCCAGCCTACTGGTGAAGGGGAATGTTGGAGAGTCAGCCTTGATGCTGTGCAAGCACTGCTCAGCAGTAGCCAAAACACTGATGTGCTACCAACACCTTCCTAGCTGCCAATAGACAGCACAGCCCTAGGAAGGCTGTTCTGGGGAAAATTAACTCCATCTCAGCCAGACCCAATACCTAGGGTCAGTCCAGCCATGAAACACTTCTTTCATACATTTTCATATCATGGCAGAATGCCTCCCAAGCAGACCTAAATAAGTACATTTTATTGGTTCTTCAAAAACAGTCAAATGTCATGCGGAAGTTAATGAACTTGGAAAAGAACAGCAGTAATCAACCTGCAAAAAAAAATTTTTTTTTTATCTCTTTTTATTTGATCCTAATCACTCTGTTCTATAGTCGGTCAGTAAACACAGGATTGGAAGATAAGTAAATGCACCCTGGCAGTTGCCTCAGCTGCCACTGTGGTGCTTTCTGACACATAATTAGAAAACAAATGGCAGATTAGCTTAATAATATTCATTAGCATCTAATGAAACTGAGAGTGTTTCCTGTTCAAAGCATGTTGGGCTGTTAGTTCAATTTAACCAAATTCTGTATTTCCAACCTTTAGCTATGAGAAGAAGAGTCATGGCGGGGGTGGGGGGAGATACACGTAGGGGGGATGGGAGGAACTCATAGGGGGGATGGGAGAGAGAAGGCATACAGTCAACCCTTTCTCTCTTGGCCATGTTATAAATTGATGTTTTTTCCCCAAGTCTTTCTGCTAGTCCTCAGGGAAGGAATAGTTGACAGAAAAGCAGGGCCTCCTTTCAGGCATTGTTGTTCTTCCTTTTTTTTTCAAATTATCCTAAGTAAGGAATTTAATGATATTCAGAAATCATAGCTGTCTTGCTGAATTGCTGTAGGACTGACCTCCCTTGACAGTTCTTAAATTATTCAGCTATCAAGGGCCTGCTAAACATTAAATTAAGCATCCTCTCTCCCCTGTCCTAAACCATTAAGTTATGCAAATGCACAGATAATGGGGCATATGACAGCTGGAGGCATTAATCAGGCAGCTCTGTCTCTGGGCTGTTGTTACGTAGAAACCGCATCTGCCAACAGACAGAAGAGACACAATTAGATCTCACTTAATGGAATGAGAAGAAACTACCGAGCTCTCTACACTCCTGTTAGGTTGTAGACCTGGGAGGGAATAAGACACTTGGGAAATCTCACTCACTCTGTTTCTCTCATTCTCTGTTTTTTTTTTTTAATACCTGTTCTTCCAATTGAAATGAAAAATTACCTGTAATTGTTATCATTTACAAACAAAGCCTGTCAGAAGACCCTCCCACTGTTTACAATGGATGTTTTTCTTGTTCCCTGCTAAGGTTCTTTGGGGAATTTTCCTTCATTTGTTTTTTTAACTAACGCTCTGTCTTGGAGGTGGGGGGAGGAAGCAAACAAATGGATCTCCCTTTACACCATTTGAATTACCACTTTAAAAATGAACTTGCATGCTCAATCATAGCAAAGTAGCATATTGTTGAGGCACGAGTTCATTTGCCATTTGTACATATGTGATGATTTCTTTCCTATTACTTGCTAATTATTGAAGACAAGTGTTTGCACGCACACTGGTCTTTCCTGTCACTTTTAGCACATTTCTCCTCTCTAATGGCTTCTCCCCTCTAATAGGGATGGGGTGGCCAGAAATTGTGCAATGTCCTATGAATTTCCTAAAGAGGTTTAGAAAACAGCCTGAATAATTTAATACAGCTTACTTCAAGAATGTCTCTAAAAACACTTGTTCAAAATTTGGGTGGTGACAGAAGATGGAGAAAAATACTAAACTGGGGTAAGTATGCAAACATGAGTCGCCATGTTAGAAAGGAACTTTTTTCATATACACGCTGATCTCATGTCCTCTGCTGAAGTCTCTGAAAGCCTTTATTAATTAATAAATCTGATAAAATTTTCTTATCACAAAGTTCTTTCATCCATGGTAAACATTCCTCTTCTCCCTGAAAGAACACCTACTAGAATGACTTCATTAAATCCTTTAGACAAAATCTTTAATATAGGTATTTTCCTGTGGAGAAGCTGGGCTTTTAATTTTAATGATGTGTTAACTTGTGTAATAAAAGCAAAGAAAATCAATCTCGTCTGATAGCAAATTTGATTTTTGGAAAGCAGTGACCTTTTTCCTGGGCCTTATGTTAAGATGAAAACATTCATGAAATAGTGGAGCAGATCTGTGAGCATACATCAGTTTTGTATACTGCAACTTAAATATGCCCAATATATGCTACATACAGTCAGTTGACCAGATCTATTTTTGACCAGCTGCCATGATCAAACTCCTGCCAAAGTTTCTCAATCCAGTCTGTTATCTAAACATATTGGTTGAACTTTTCAAATTGATCTCTACCCCCACAGACAATATAGTCACCACTTCTGTCACCACTGAAAGTCTGAGACTCGATGAGCTTATCTGTCACCTACAGGTGAGCAAACTATAACCCAGCCTCTTGGAGGGATAACAAGTCCCAGAGCCCCAAAACACTAGGTCTTCCTCAGCCATCCACACTGAAAAATAGGAAGTACTAGAACAAACATCCTGCTCACCACTGTCAGATTTCCACATTTAGAGGAAGCAGGAATAATATGAAATAATAAACTCTTCTACTATTTCTGTGACTGTGCCTGTGACAGGCAGCTGGAGATATAAGAAAGACCTTAAGACTGTAGATCATAAAGCAGTGTTAATGACACAGGTTTTCTAATGACTTTCAGTTCATTTTGCCTCTCTCTCTTCATATTATCTCAGGTGTACTGGAAATTTGGCCCAATGGGTATACTTCATCCCTATCCCCACCTTTCAGGTAGAGGACAGCTATTTCTATGGGCGCAAAAATTTTCAGGTTAGGAAAATGGAAGCCAGGCATGACATGACAGCTCAAAATCTTCTTCATTTTGTTTTAATTTTTGACAAACATGATGTTTCAGACACAACTGTATGGATTTGCGGATGTGTTTGTTCCCACTGTCCATATTGATACAACTATAATGGCACAGCTATAATGACACAGCTATAATTTCTTTTTTTTCCAAGGTGCTCCTAGAGCTCTGGAATATGAAGCTCTTCAAAAACTTCCAGACACCAGAGACCACAGGTAAGCTGTATACTACTTTCTTCATTGTTGAAGTGTTGGATGGCTTCTGATTTGGGTTGATATTCAACTAACGTCTTAGCTTTTCTCTAAGTCTAGAAGTATTGTGGCAAATCAGCAATATATTCTATGTGTATAAATTGCATAAATTTATACCTGCACTGTAAAGGATGGGACAGATGCAGGTAATCAAAACCACTGTTAGTTCTATATTGTATGCTTTCTGACATTTGGCTGTTTTCTAGTGCCAATTCTGAAATTGTGCTAACTTTGAAGCAGCCATCCATTAACAGTAAATGCATTTATTTGTCAAGACCCACCATGTCAATGCATACTAGGGTTTTGTAACTGTTCATCACTTTTTCAGTTGTATTTTTCAGAAAAAGTCAAATAGGGGAATCTGACAAAAAGAGCTCTTGTTCTGGGTTAGAACAAGATAAACTTGGCGTTGTAATTAAATACCTCTATAAAAATGCCTAAATAAGACATATGGAGATAGCAATTACAACCATTCGGAAATTTGTCTAAATTCCTCTTGGCCTATGGTACTGCTTGCAGTCTGACATGATATTTAAAACACAAACTTATAGTAAGGTATTCTCCTTTTCTGGTAACTGGTTAAATGCTACTTAGTATTTTGACCAATATATGTGGGAGTAATTCCCTGGGTGAACTCCATGTAGAAGATAAACTGCACAAAGGCATAAGTACATTGGATTCTATTAGCAAAGTATTAAGCAGGTCGAGAGATAAAGTATTTCATGAGGCAAATAAATAACTTTTCATACGCACTTGGCACCATACAGAAGCTAGAGATCACAGTGTACAACTGTGTTTTAAATAAGGAAGTGCATGCATATTATTGTTGCTGTTCCTAATGGTAATTATCAATTTTAAGTGATACAAAATATTAAAAAGAAGTTAAGGTTGCAATAGCCAAAGACAGACATTTAAGTGAACACCTTAGCGTTAATTTGTCCCTGACAGAGCAGTAGCCATGCAGTGCTCTGAGACTGCTTTAGAAAAGAGTGTGATAATATTATCTTTACAGTTGCTCTTAGATACTTGCTCAGCAAGACTTCCTTAAGTGGAAGAGAGTAACAGTGAAATTGTTGAATTTATTCTTCTAGCAACTATCCCACTCTTGTCCAAGAACACTTGCCCTCAAAGGTCATTTTAAATTGTTTTCTATTGATAAGCACCAGCATAATAAAGCATTCTGCCAACATCTATGAACATTTGGCGTTTTCAGCATTTAATATCCACAAGAAAACTACTGCCATCTTCATACAGGTTTTACACCGCTATGTCGGCACATTTATTTTGAGAATTAAAAGCTTAAAATGCTTAAAATGTGCAGGTGTGTGAGTTTCTAGATTTGAAAATGGAATTTGCAGTATGTTGTTTGACTCGAATTTGCAAGCATTTTTTCCTATATGTTGAGTGGTTACATATATCAAACTGGCACTGAATATATAAGTTACTTGAAGAATGTAACTTCATTACAGACTACAATTCCTATTATGAGGTACAGATATACTATTTGTGTTTCCCTATTACAGTGTACTGACTGGAATGTTGTTTGTATTTGCCTCTTGTCAGGTACAATTTTTTGATTATTTGTTGCTTGTGTCAGAATCCACAGGTCTGGGTGGTTCTCTGAGATTTAGTGCTTCCTTTCAGAAATTCAAATTTATTTCTAAATAACCTTCTCTCACAGCTCTTCTACTAATTTTCATGACATCAGGACTGGACTCAGGTGGTAATTTAGAACAAAATTACATTAGTTTAGCCTACTAAAGCAGTAAACAACTTCTTTCACTACCGTATGGAACAAACATGGAACAATTACTGTTTGTTTTATAATTTGTGCCATATATATCAGCAGAATTACTATTTTAGTCTTCCGTGATAACCTCATTTCTGATTTTAGCTGGTTTTTGTTCACTGGCTTTTAAGCATAACCTGATACGGCTTTCTCTGATGTCTTCCTTTATTGCTTTGACTGATTACCTTCTTCATTGTTCAGTACAACTTTTTTCTCAAAATACAATAATTGTCTCTATGTCTCTATTTACTTCATGCACTTTTAGGTCTGGAACATGATACTTCTCAAGCTAAGCTCATTTTCTATTGCAGAATATTTGATAAATGTCAACATTTCACACAGGTTCCTATCTTTATTGGTAATCACTGGTTTATTTGTTTTCATTGTTCTGAAAGGAAATACATGGTTTTGCCAGTTTTGCTCACATCATCTGTCGGTTGCTGCTATTAGACTTTATTTCATGCTGCCCAGTTATTTTATTTTTTTTTTCAGGTTTGTTTTTAGCCTGGCCGTACAAAAAGTCAGTGGTTGAAATCTTGGTCTCCGAACACTTTTGTCTATGTTTTGATGAAAGGTTTTGTTATTGTCACTTATCAGTTTAGCTGAATTTACCTTGCCACAGGTCTGTTCTGTCCTCACCTTTACACTTTCTGTCAAGGAGCTTATTTCCAAAGTGGTAGTGATTGGCCTTCTTCTCTATTCACTCTCCTTTGGGACTCATCCCTCACTTATAACCCACCTGCTCCCAGATGGGTCTAAAGTCCAAATAGATCCACAGTTCATTGGGCAACACAAGACAATGTTGCATGGTCCCTGGTCAGGACAGGAAGAACAAAATTGGCGCTTGTACCCAAGTCTTCATACACAGGCAAACATTGCCTACAGGTTTGTCTCAAGACTTTTGCAGTGTGAGTGCTTCCCAGATGCTCACCAGCAGAATTCCATCATGTCAACAGCTGCATCCTTCTCAAACCCGTGTTGCTCTACCCCAGTCATCAGTCAACAGAAATTATTGCCAATCCCTGGTCTTCCATGTACTGGCAATCCTTCATCGGTCGTTCAGATCAGACCCAATAGATCGAGCAAGACCAACCACTGTTTTCTACCTCTAGTCAGGGAAGGAATTAATCCCTGTAGTTAACAAAGCTTCACAATACCTAATTTCCACAGTGACAACAAGTGAGTTCTGCACATCTTCCACAGAATGTCACTATTCTGTGTCTTTTGTGCCATTCCCCATGCTGTGCTGCAATGAGAAATCTTCCCTTGTACATCCAGGGGTGCAGGCTTTTTTTAAAATGGTCTGTTGGTCTACTCAATGTATGTAAGGGTAACTTATGCAAGTGTCATTTTCTGGGATGTGATCTGTGTGTCTTATTGCAGTTGGTGTGTGAACTTATTCAGAATCATTTTCTGGGTCTCCAGGTTTCCTATGAAAGTTTTACAAATTTGTTAAACCATCCAGTGGTCGTTCACTTTCTATTTTCACCTGTCTGATTGATTTTTGCAATGCCCCAGGCAACAGAAGATTTTCAGTAAAAGCAAACTGGGTCACATCATTTATTTCACTCACTTCCTCAGGAGCACTTACTGGTTTCTTTCCTCAGATTGTTTTGTTTCTGGTCATGTTAGAGGTTGAGATTTTTCCCCCCCCCCTTTTTTAAGCCTGTGTTCTATAATGACAGCAATTTAAATGTCTATATATCTATGTATTCTATATAGAGATACATATATAAAAGATATTAAAATATAATAAGATAAATACTATATTAAACAAAATGTATCTTATTTAGATTTTTATAAGATGTGAGTACACTTATGTGTATAAGATACATTTTATATCTTGACACCCAGGAAAATTATAGATATCAGCACTTTTTGCGTGGAGAGAAGTTGAACTTTAAGCCCTCAGGCCTCCCTAAATCCTAAAGCATACTGAAAATGATAATAACACATGCTTTGTTTTGCCATATTACTTAATTAATCCAGATACTTAGAACTATATTCTTCTTTCACTGGATATTAAACCAACTTGTCTGTCGTAACTGCAGAGCTCCTTTTTCCCTTATTTCAGTCATTTTTAGTCTAATGGAAATGCAGGATATTAAGGATTGAAACAAAAAAGTAAAAAAAAAAAAAGCCAAAAAGTTTATGAAATAAAAATTGCAATTCATACAGAAATTTAATTAATATTTCAAAGATTTTCATAGTAATTATCTTAAAAGTTAGATCTGCAGAAGCGTAATAAAAGTCCTCCACTTACAGAGTAGTGTATAGGCCACTGTGTTATGTGGATAGTTCTAACACATCAGTAATAGATAACTTCAAGTTTTAAGTAAATTCACATTCTGTTCTGCTAAAGGTGTGTCAGTCTGTTAAAATGGGCTCACAGTGCAGCTCTGCCGCGTGCAGAGGAGAATAAGTACTTCTGAGGAACATCAGGACACATTCAATACTTGCAAAATTGCTTCTCTGTGCACAAGTACACAAAGCTCCTTTTTAAAAAGTATATGCATAGCTTTCTTGTCTTCATTTGAATTTGCCTTCTCCTATTGAGGTTGAAACAAAAATATATGCAGAAGGTGATACAGAGAAAACATGAACAATGTAGTAATGAAATAAGGTAAATACATAACATATCTCCCTCAGATGAGGGAGAAGAACTATCTGGCTCTGATACTCTTGCCCTTCTGAGAGACGTGACCTTTCTGTCATCTTTTGTGTTGTTTTGCCCATCAAACATTGCAGAATCAAGGGCTGTGAGTGGCTCACTTAAAGTCCACAGAAGTTCAGCCTTTATCATAACAGGGAGTGAGATCAGGCATAGATGAGAAAGCAGACCTGTAGCCACACCATTTTGCCAGCTAGAAACTGTAAATGAGCCTCAGCTTTTTCTATCATCTTCCCATAACAGTCCCCATTTTCATTTCTTGTTGCAATTTGTGGTCTTCACATGTCTTTCTCTTTAAGTCTCTATCTGTCTGAATCTTTACACCAGAAAATTTTTGTTCATTTCCCAGGGAGCTGAAACCTAAAAACTACTGAATCAATGCTAACACATGTGATCCTGAGCTGCTCTTTTTCTTTTATCTCTCTGTGCATTTGTTTTGATTATTTTCTCGAGCTTATTTAGTGTTGCAGCCTCTGTGTGGAGTATTATATTTTTTAAATAATGCAATACTGCTGACAGGGTTTGCATGACAGAATCATTGATATTGATGTGACAGCCTTGATGTCTCTCTGCTTATTATTATGAAGTATGTCTGCTGTGATGCAGAAAACAGTATTCTTGATCCCCTCTTCACTCTACGTGATTAGTTGTGCTGCCCTAAAACAAAATCTTAATTCACTCTGAATAGTGACAGTGATCTTGACAATCATTAACACTCATCCTCAGTGTGAAATCCATTCACAGACTCTTCCTTTCATTCCCATTTTTATGAGGCAATAATCCTGTCCAGGTGGATACCTCCAGCACTCACTTGAATCATTCGTCACCCAGATGAGCTGCAGGCAGCCAGGATACACCAGCAGCACAGAGTGAGCATGCCTCCACGAGGCACCAGCGGATAACAGGAGGGATGAGAAACAGAGACTTAAGCATCAGTAAATGGAGAAAGCACTGCAAACTGAAGTGCTAGTGTTATCCAAAGTGAATCTTCTTAACATTTCTCAGGTTCTGTATCTCAGCTACAGCTCAGAGCTGTCACATCTAGCCAGAGGAATGTCCTTCTGTCATAGGTCTGATCCTCTGGGAGTAGTACAGCTGTCTTTTGGAAGCAGTTCTGATCCTGACCCCTGTGCAACAGCCCTCCTGCCCAGGAAAGAGCATACGAAGGCAGCGGTTGCAAACCAGGAGAGGAGTGACAGGCACTGCACTAATAGCCCGGAGTAGAGTTCTGCATCCTTTTATCCATCTTTTGAGACATCTAGTCTCCATTTCCTCCAACAGCACTACTCTTCATTTAATACTTTCACTTCTGTAATCTTGGCCTTTGAATACTAGTCATTTCTTTGGGTGTGGGAATAAGATGAAATTCTTAAGAGACTTATGCAGCTGGAATCCCCACAACTGTCTGGACAACTGCTTAAAGAACAAAAAGAAAGAGTCTGAGTCCATTCTTGCCAGCTTCCAAAGATGACGAACTATGCCATACACACAGTTCCTGCACAAGAAGCTACAATAAATCAGGCTACTAGCCTCATGGCTGACCCTGAGATTGCAAATACCATTTCAATGCCAAGTTTTTAAGCTATGTTTTAAAGTTACTGCAAGTGAATAAGCTGCTGCACTCCATTCCCAGCATCCCCGATCAAAAAATAAATTACAAATGCATGTACTTAACTGAGCTTTAGAACAAATTAAGATTAGTTTAGAAGCAGAATTCTCTGCAGACTTCTAAGGCACATTGTACACCCAGAACACAGAACCTAGAAATGAACCTCAGTACATTCCTCTTCCATTCTCTGAGAAGTTCATGCTCCTGAAACAAAGTTAGCCTGTTTTAGTGAAACCTTCTTTTCTGCTTCAGGGCTATGGGATTAGTGGCCACAGAAACACAGAGTTAGGAAGGAAGTTCACTTTGTCATAGTTATGAGAGTTGCAGTGAAGAGCCTACCAATAGCCACTAGTTGTGTCTACAACTGTATTTTCTTAAAATCTCTCACTGGTGCAATGGTCTTCCTCTAGCTCTGCCTCTTGGCTATGGCTAGGTTTTATGTGCTGCTCAGAACTACCCTACTGACTGTAACTCTAACGGCTTATACTGTGCCAATCGCTGTTACCAGCAAAGATCTACTGGAGAGCTGGCACAGCAGTCTCATCATTTTAGAAAAGTAGAGAGGAGAGCACTGCCTCTGCCACACAGCCCAGGTGGCTTTTCCCAGACTGCCTGAGAGCTCCTTTTGGAACCTATTTTAAAGCTCTGCCTATCCACTGTTCCAGTAAAAATAGTTATTAAATAGATCTACAGACTCACCTGATTTGTGCCAATCAATTTGCAATCAAAATTGTTATTTTTATGTTCTTATTTAAGGAACTTCCACGTGCTGCTAGAATACAATGGATTTCTCTAAACTAAAAGAAATTTCTTTCAGGTTGTTCTGCCAGTCTAGAAGTAACACAGATGCTGTGTCTGTGCAGCCTAAACGCATGCTTCCATTAAATATCTGGTTTGCATGTTCTTTTTAATAGCGTGGAAGTTAGCTATATTTCATGAGGTTTTAAATGTCCAATACAGTAATCTTCTGTTTAGTTTCTGAAGATTTCTTGTTACAATGAATTACATGTGGAAGTAACAGAGCTCTTTGATGCAGTCTGAATATGTTGTTTAGGTAGTTACAATTCATAACAAGATGAAGAGGGCTGGGTGATTCTGGGTCTGAGGAAAGGATATAGAACTATCCACTAATCCAACTCTGGATCGATTACCTACACTACAGAGTAGTATTGATCAATTGACACATCATTCCCTGAACTTGGTTGCACTTTAAAGAATTACTTCCTAATCACATGGAATTACTTTTGCACATTTTTAGTCTACCAAAACTTAAGGATTAATTGGTGTTTTCATTTTAAAATGTTGTAAGCATGTATAAAACACAAAAGCAGTGTGACAATGACAGAGTAGCCAACTTGGTAAAACCCACATGGCTAACTACTCTTATTTCTCAGCAGTTTATCCACATTATCACTTTGCTGCCTTATCATATCCAGCTCTTTTCCACCATCTTTAAGTCAGATGACAGGATGCATTTTTAGATGGATTTCTATTTTTTACTGTATGGTTACAACACAAAGTCCATCTTCTGGCTCTGATGGTCAATGTAAGTAGCTTCAGTTCACCTCTCAGCAAGCAGGAAACTGTATCAGCAATCAGAAATATGAGCAGATTTTCAATCTCAGGAGACAGACACCAAGTGTACAAGAAAAATGAATTCTGGAGAGGCTTCTTCAGAGCTGTGATTGTCTCACACTGGCAAGGGCAAGCACATTGTTGTACTTCTACCATAGAGAAAGAGGGCTTCAGCCTCCCAGATATCAACCAGCCATTAGGTTTTCTCAGCTCTACTTTCACTGCAAACTACAAAAGACTGTAAAGATGGTGCAGTCACGGTTCGGTATTGTTTATGCCAAGAAATTTTGGAAGAAACCAAGAAAGTTTTAAAAATCAGTCTCTATCATGCCTGTCTGTTAAGAGTTCTCAAACGAGGGAAGGCACTGCAAAATACCATAAGCATGTGCCAAGTGGTGTTATAATTAAAAAACAAGATAATAAAAAATAAATGCATCTTACTCCAAACATCGGTGGTGCAATCTGGAGTAAGAGACAACACAACCTTCACATGATTGAATGTAATTTTTCTACTAGCAAAAATACCTCAATGTCAGCTGCGGGCACAGGCAGCAAGGGAAGTCTGACCGTGATACTGCTTCCAGAAATAGGCCAAGAAAATGCTGCACTATCAGTATTTAGAAAAAGGAGAAACTGTTTCTCACTGAGTAACACTAGGTAGCAATCTAGAAAGCAATATGACATGGCATAACATATTATATTTAAAGAGACATAATATTATAAATCACTAGCTATATTCCTTCTATGTGTTTCTTTTCTGAAGCTTATTCTCTGCTGCTAACTCTGTCCTATTTAACCAAGTCTTTGTCTCCCTCTTGTGTTCGCAGACTATAGTTAACATGAATTCGAGAAATGTGAATGAAGATCTCTCAAATATTTACAGGCACTGCTTTAAACTCTTTTTTCTAATACGCAAAGCAACAGGAATATTTCTAATAGAAAGTAAATACTTCCTAGATAAAAAGTAGTTCATATTTGATAAAAGCGGGTCAGAAAAAACCTGCAAACTAGACTGAATGATATTGATGCAGTCACTTCATGATTCATGATTGATTTTATCCCCTGCTAAAATACTGCGTCTAACATTTCTTGGTAACCTGCAATACAGTATTTTGCAATAACTTATCCAAGACCTCTAAACCTTTGTTTTATCTGCCAGACTGCTGAATTTACCTGATCTCATCAAGCCATTGAAAACAATGGCTTTCAAAAACATTAATCTCAGAAGGGAGAAAAATGATTAAAGCACAGATGAAACATACCATTAAATCTTAAAACTGATCAATTATTAAATTTTGCAATATCTTAGTAAAGTTGCCTGGTTTTATTTCCAAAGGGAATATATAGAGCTAAGGTGGATATTTTATGCATTTTTGGTGCACATATACATCTATGCCTCAACTCATTATGTAGCGTGAAACTCCATTAAAAGAAAGATATTACTACACGGGAAAGACCCTTGAACACATCATATAAAATCTGCTTTTTTATTTTTCATTTATTTTCCCTTTTCTCATATTTGCAATGGCCGAGACAACTGTCATGGTGAACATCTAGTATGCGGTTTGTTAAGTTTTATAACGCTGAATGTGTTCTCCTTTTTAAGGGAACTTGTAGAGCACAGCCTTTCTTTTTCTCTGTAAGGGAACAAATTTCCTGTTTAAACCAAGTCACGTTCCTTGGAAGGAACAACATTTGACACATAAACATTTGAACCTCCTGGGTAGGAGAAAAAGTGTTTCCAAAGTGTATGTGCCTTTTTGTATCAATTCTTAGAAATTTGTAAAGAATGTTCTAAATATTTCCAACAACGACAAAAAAAAAATGACACACATAGACAGCCACCATGCAATCATTTGGGGGAAATAATGATGATAATAATGATTATGATGATGATGATAACATTAATAACAATAATAACAATAATAATAATAGTAGTAATAATAACAACAACAACAATAAAAAACAATGGCCACTATTTTAATGAAATGGAAGTTTGGAATAAACCCACAAAACTTCAGCTGTTGAGTTACATGCCTTTTACTTACTATAAGCCCATCCATCTGCAATGGCTTGTAATTTTCCATTTGTCTTTGCTGTTAGCTCTGTGTACCTTTCCCACAGGAAAACAAAGACCTTGGACCAAATCCTTTTCTCATATATGCTTTAGCCATATACACCTCGAAGTAAGGCCTCATAGATACCTTTCAATAAACTGAGGTAGATGATCCAATCCTAGAAGTATTTAAAACATTTTAAAAGACCCTTTTTTAAAGAAAATAATGTGTTTTGTAGACCTTTCTTAGATCTTGGATATATTTGCTATCCTTGCTTTTTTCATTTCCTGCCTCCCAAGAAGGGCACAAGAATTTCCAGCAAATTATTGCTTTGGTTTGATAAAATAAGTAAGAATTGAACAAAAAGATCTGTAAGCAAATAATCTTTTAATTTAGCCACCCATCTGCAAATAATGAGATACTGCATAGCCAGTAATCATCTAAAACAATTTACACACCCTTATTATTATTTTGAGTAACTTGAAGGACCTAAAACCATTATTAAAATTTTGAGGATTGTACCCTTAAATGCTACCTGATTCTTATGTTTTTGGCCTAATGAAAGGGTCAAAATTTTTCTTCTTTGTCTAACTCTGTTTTTCTAATAGAAAATAATAACAGTTCTCGAACTCTTCCATGCCTTCAGTTACAGGAATTTTCCCATGTTGAGCAGTCTGTATTCTTATTTTCCATAAACCTCTACCTCCATTGACTTCAGCAGGATGGCGCACAGCTCTCTAAAGTTGTAAACCATCACCCTGTTGTGCTCTCACCATTTCTATTTATAGGAGAAATGAGATAGCGTTGTTAGTTTCATGGCTTTGAGAATCCCTTCAACACGGTAATTGAGAGAACATTGAAGCATTTCTCACAATAACCTTTTCTTATCTAGCTAAAGAGGTAGGCAGTATAGTAGAGCTAGAATGAAGCTGCTTCATACAGATTCTTCAGCAGTTATCCACTTTGCCATACCTGCATTTGAGTATTTTCTGTCTCCCTAACTCTTTGCTTTCCTTCTTCTCCATCTTGATGTATTCAGACATCAAATGCAACCACAATGAGATATAAGTAGGATCTGTAATCCATCCTGACGTGTCTGAATGATAGGCAGGTCACAAGAAGGCAGATATTGATGCAGTGATTTGTCTGTGGGATGAGGAAGAGCTCCCACGCTTGTGTCACATAAGTTTTCTAGTGCAAGCTGACAGACTGATTTTGGGCCAAAATGTACAGTCGAGTCAAATTCTCTTCGACCTTCAGAGAGGTTTTGGCCTAAGTATTGAAGTACATAACCCACAACTCAATAGTCTTCAGCAGGAACATTACTGAAAATGAGTTTTGAAATGGCAGTAATATTGGTGCTTTGTTTGGCATTAGATGCTGCATAAATTTAGCTGCAGTTACACAAGCCAAGCTTTCAATTACTGCAGACACCATAGTGGAAAGAAGGCTAGCATGTGGGCAGTAATTTTCATTGTTTGTTTTACTCCTGTATTCTTTCATAGCCAGCTGGTGATGGATGGGAAGCAGTGGAATGATGCAGCCTTCCTTGTGTGAAAGCTGTTTTGTAAAGCAATCCAGATACTAATAAAACCCTGTGAAATACCACATTTTTATGAACTGCTGAATTGCTGTGTCTGTTATATGCTGATAATGATAAATTGAAGGAGTAATTGGCAATAATTTATTCCCTTTTCCTTGAAAGCAAATTACTCATCTGGCAGAATGTTACGTATACTATGAAAATGAAGTCATTCTCTTCCTGGGCCATTCTTCTTAGAGCTAGAAGCCATGTCTGCTATTTTTGCATCTTTAACTGCTGTCCAATTCTGAACTCCATGCAAAAAGGACTGTTTTTTCTCTTCTTTTTGTGGCACACAGAATGCTATGATCCAGACAAGGAACACAAGATTTTAATCTAAATGAAAAATTAGCACAAAAATATTTTTGTAACCAAAAGAAATTGAAAGGAAACATTTCTTTATACAGTGCATAATGATACAGTATAGTTTCCTGACAGGTCACTGATCCGAGACAGTAATCTTATAGAGAAAAAAAAAATCTAAATTAATTAGAGAGGTAGAAAGAGAGAGTTATCTGAATCATTAAAGAGTTATCCTTAGTTATTTGAAGCAACATTAGCTTACAAAAGCACATCTTTAGCCCTCATCTCTGAAAGCATATCAAAGGTTACCTGCTTGGGATGAGAACAAAATTGATTAGATCACTAGTCATCCAGTGGAATTACTCACCCCAGCAAAATTTGGCTTCTATCAAGTTTGTGACCGCAGAGTTGTAATAAATACACAAATAACATGGAACATCCTTCGAAGAGCCAAAGGAAAGGTTTTGATGGCCACATGTCTATTTACAGCAGCATGAGCTCCTGAGCATTCATTTTTATAGGAAATGTTTAATTGCTCTTTATTGAGCAGAACCTTTCCTTCTGCTTGTAAAAGAAATTATTGCTTTCCCCCTCTGGTTCAGTCAGAGGAAGTTAATAGTCCCAGTTTCCTCTGGCAGCAGAGACAGTTAATGACTGGGAGTCTATCATAAACAGGGTTTATTGTCCAAATTATAATCCAGTTCTTAACCAGCCTTCCCTGTTCAGATTGCCCTCCTGGTATTTTGGTTCACAAAGACAGTTCTCTGATATTTAAAGATTTAATGGGGTGATTGGGTTTGGGGGGTTTTGTATCAATATATACAAAAATATATATAGATATTATTCACAGGATATTGCTGCAAATTCTGAAAAACATTTGTGATATGTGTATTTATTAACTTCATGACACCAGTCAAAGTTAAGCAAAGGTGATTTTTTGGTGTGCAGCTAAACTTATGTTCACATACACACAACCAACTAGTTCCTCTTCTGCCCTCATGTTGTTCCTCTCACTGTAATGTCGAAGTGTTATTATTGAGGCATATGTATAGAAAATATAATTGTGTTCACACATACTTACAGATTTTTTAAGGTAGAAAAATGAATACAGTTCTGTCTGTGTGATAATCATTCTTCCTATGACCTCATAGATGCACAGAGAGATTTGGTATAAAAAACTAAAACCCCTGCTTTGTAGCACAAAAGAAGAAGTCTAATATAAGGACCATGTGTAGCTGGTATTATGGTTGGAAGACACCATGAAATGAGGAGACTTAAAGTTTTAAGTTGGATTTTCTCTAATTATTTAGGAAAAAAAATAAATCCATTTCTATTTACTTTAGAAGAAAGAGAACAGTTACACAAAACAAAAATTAAGAATTAGGTTTCTTTGAAGTGGAGATTTCAGGAAGGAAGATTTTGACACTACATACTTGAGACTTTCTTTATTTTTACATTTCATAGTTAGGTCCCATATTTTCTGAACAGATAGATATGAAGCAGGCACTAACACAGAGTAAAGTACAGCAGCAAAAATTGTAAAAGCCACATTCTTAGCAGGACAAAGAAATCAATATAAACACTGTATAAACTCAGCCAATAATTTATATTGTCATAGATGGTCAGCAGTAACAAAACTCTACCAAAATCACCGGATTGAAATGTGACCAAGTGTTGCTGTGAATTCCAAATGCCATTATTGCCTTTGTATTCAACACACCTCCAAAATTTTGCATCATTTTTTATAAAGCCAGGATATGCAGAAAATTATCTTAAATTTATTGGAAGTGGGAGAATACAGCAATTCTTTTTAAATGCACAACCCATTCCCTAAGACTCTGTAGCATCTGAATACTTCCAGTTCTGTCAGGCTACTTCCCTGATGCTGTATTCAGTAATTCAGACTGGTGGTCTTTTAAATTTAGGAGTATTGTATAGCAAGAGTATTGTATAAGCATGAGTATTGCAACTCTGAAAACATTTGCTATTGCTGCATTAAGATTTTTACATTTCATGTTGATATTTTTATACTCTAAATACAAATAACAAGTGAGATACTGTGTCTTTTAATTGCTCCTTGAACATAATGATGCTTCTGAAAAGCATTTGGGTATTGAAGGAAGAAATAAAAATACTTGGCTTGGAGGTAACCTCTAGTTTGGTTATGGTTAAGGATTCACACAGGAGTGTACATATACATGCAAGTATCCATGTCTTTATAAAAGGTGTTGCAATAGGTGCAATAAAAACATTGTGAATCAACAGGACAATTTATTGGAATGTTTAATTAATATTTAGAGAGCATTTCAATATCATTGGCTACAGCATGCTGCAGGAGACAATTAGAAATTGACAGTAGCAAGTAACAGAGGACTTGGGGGTGTTGGTTGATGAGAAGCTTAACATGAGCCGGCAGCGTGCACTTGCAGCCCAGAAAGCCAACTGTATCCTGGGCTGCATCAAAAGAAGCGTGACCAGCAGGTCGAAGGAGGTGATCCTGCCCCTCTACTCTGCTCTTGTGAGACCTCACCTGGAGTACTGCGTACAGTTCTGCTGTCCTCAACATAAAAAGGACATGGAGCTGTTGCAGCAAGTCCAGAGGAGGGCCACGAGGATGATAAGAGGGCTGGAGCACCTCCTGTATGAAGACAGGCTGAGAGAGTTGGGGCTGTTCAGCCTGGAGAAGAGAAGGCTGCATGGAGACCGTAGAGCAGCCTTCCAGTATCTGAAGGGGTCTATAAGGATGCTGGGGAGGGACTCTTCCTTAGGGACTGTAGTGGTAGCACAAGGGGTAATGGCTTCAAACTTAAACAGGGGAAGTTTAGATTAGATATAAGGAAGAAGTTCTTTACAGTGAGGGTGGTGAAGCACTGGAATGGGTTGCCCAGGGAGGTTGTGGATGCTCCATCACTGGCAGCGCTCAAGGCCAGGTTGGACGGAGCCTGGAGCCACATGGTTTAGTGCGAGGTGTCCCTGCTCATGGCAGGGGGCTTGGAACTAGATGATCTTAAGGTCCTTTGGAACCCTTACTATTCTATGATTCTATGAATAACCAGGGGCTAAAAGAGGAGTCTTCCAGTGGTTGCTTATTTTTAACTATTATGATGAGTAGAGATGTTAAAAATAAATATAATATTTCTAAAATGCATATGGTGCTTTGAAGTACAGAATTTTTTTTAAGTCCAGTTTCAGCCTAAGTTTATTCTCACCTTACTCAGTAAGCCAGTATTCTGTTCAGCTCAGAAACTCATTTCTTACAGGGTGAGATACTAAATAATAATGCAAAATGCTGCCGCTGATGACAAATCCCTTAACTTTTTTATTTCATGTTATTACTATGATATATAACAGGTGATTTTCCAAAGTCAGGTACCAAAGTCTTTGGGGACCATAGAACACCCACAGGTTCTCTAGAAGAGCCACCTCACCCCCCAGTTTCTGCCTGGGAATTGGAAGATCTTCCACAATATCTGGGACAGCTGTACCCGAAACATCTTACAACAGTTACATCAATCTGTGAGAAAAAAAAAACACTTTAAATTAGCCTTGCTGAGTAGCACCACTTTCTAGGGAGCTCTGCTTCTAATAAAAGCCATCAGACAAGAAATTTGTTGCTTGTGTCTTCTGCAATGAAGTGCCATCATTTCACATTGACAGCAGAGAAAGGGGTTAGTAGCCTCTTTAAAGAAAATCAAACAGACATCCTTTGAGTAGTATGTGAAAGTAAAATTGAGGCCTGGGTCGTTGTCTGCAGCAGCTGCTTCAACAATTCCAGCAGTGGGAAAGAAAAAATGGGACTCTGAGCCTGAACCAGAGCATTACAACAACTACAGAACAGCTGCTTCAGCATTCTTACTCCTACTGTCATCTTAATTTGTCAACTTCAATCTTTTTTTCAGCATGACTAAATCCTGAGTGCCTTCTCCAAGTGACAGAATGATAGGATGACTTGGAAATCAGAGCCTAACATGGGAAGGAGCATTATTCGAAGTGGACACCTGCAAGGACACACTTTAGGACAGAACTGCACCCCAGTTTTTCAGATCCTACTGTCTGAGCATAACACTTGCTCATTCAACCCCATGTTATGCCTCCCCTACTCCCAACAAAACATACCGACACTGCATGCACCTGCAATGCACATATCTGATAATTCTCTCATGGCACAAGCCTGCAAAACATGAGAAAGGTAACCTGAGATTGGGGGTTTGATTCTGCTTAATGGGAGACATCCCCTAGAGCAGCCCAGTGCCCTGCTACCTGCTCTGGTACCTGGCATTAACAAATGGCATTATCGTAAACTCAGTGTAATGGAGGGGAACCTAGCTGAGAATTGATTCCAACTCATGTCTGAGAAACATAACAAAGCATGTTTTTTGCCACAGTGTATTCAGTAGAGTATGTATGCTTGTGTTCATCATGACTGTTTGTCAGAAAGAGGCAGGAAAACATAGGTGTGCAGCTCTTCTATGACCTTCATACTTGGCCGCACCAGGGCTCCTGGCCAACGGTCTCAGCGCAGACAACAGTGAGATCATGAGAAACGGCACTGCTCACAAGTAAACAATTACCGAGCTGGCATAAAGTTGGTTGTTTTTCTAAGGGTATAAAAGCAGGACCTCCTTGTAGCCGAATCCGAAGCCTCGCCTATGGGTGTACACACTGCATGCGAATTTTCCCAATTACCTCAGACTCCTGGCATCGGCTGCAACAGGGCTTCCCAGCTTGAAATGTGGGCCTGGATGATGATTCAGTAGTAATTAGTGATGTATTTCTTAATCTCTGTCCCCTCTATGCAGCAATGATTTGATGCATTGTTAATTTTCCTCTGTGCTATACATGTATATATATGACTCGCTTTATTGTGCTTATTTACTATATATATACAGATAGATAAACACCTGATTTGCGTTAGTGTGCTTGTTTACTTTAGTGTGCCTTTTTAATAAACTTTGCATGTTACACTGCTAATGTGTGGTCATTTTGTTGAGTACCCTGCCTGTTAAGCAGGACACTCAGGAGCCTATAGCTCTATTCACAGGATTTAGAAAAGCAAACTATATGCCAAAAGCCCTAGTTTGTAGTTACTTTGCACATACTTGTTATGGGATCTTTATTTTTCAAGTGAAAGAAGTTTAAAACAGATTGAGCTGATCTCTCAGCCCCATAGGTACCATGTGTTGGATGAGGAGATAACTGGGTTTGAGCTCTAAAAGCCAGATAAATAAAATCTATATCACCTTATTCCCAAACCAAAAGGAGGTGTACAGTTTAAAAAATATTACAAAGTATGCTTTAATGGGCTATTAACAGAGGCATAGCATAACTGTGTGGCAAACAGCCTTTACTTTCTATCACTAAATAGTGCATTAATGACCAATTCAAGAATCCCCTGTACTAGCTCGTTTGCTGATAGAGTTAACCTTTTAAACCATATTTTAGAAAACTGAGTTATCTGTAGCACATTGGAGAATATTGTGCTGCAGAAAGATCTGTGCCAGTAGCAATAACAAGACAGTAAAGTCCACAACCATTCACTCAGTTACACTTCAAGCTGTGGGTAACAGGGGTGTCACAGTGCCAGCTGCTGAGGGGGCTATCTGTTATAAGGAAGGAACTGAAATAACTTTCAGTGAGTGCAACAAAAGACACTGCTTTTTCCAAAGCCTTGCTTCACTTCATAATTATGGATATCACTTAACACCTATGCCCATATGCTTAGTCCTGAGAGTTTGGGTGATTCCAGGGTATATTGTCTCGTATTGTGAAGATGAAAGGGCACAAGATGGACATCACACTTTAGATGTAGGACACAGAGGCTCATCCACCTCTCCACAAAACAGTGGCAGCCTCAGCTATATAGCCCTCAGCTGGCAAGCTGAGCCGTCTGCCAGTTTATCCATAATTGTCACAGATTAACAAAGAAAGAGCAAAGCAAAAGGAAAAATGCGGCCCCTTTTAAAAGCAAAAGAACAATCACGGCTTTTGCTCCACACCTCTTGCCAAAAGTCCCACCACTAAGGCTGTGGGGCTACAGACTTCTGCAGACCAAGTTTCTCGTGGGAAGACAGCCTACTTCCACGACTCAGAATAAGCCTGGAGTAGTAGTACGCCTAAAGTCCACTCCCAGTGAGGTCTCTGGCTTAGCTACTACAACTGTACATCTTGTTGCTACAACCAACAATGTGACATCAGTTCCCCTTAATAACAGTGTAAACTGGAAGTAATTCAAATCATTTAAAAGAGCAGCAGTAATGGAATGAGGGTCATAAAAAATGGAATGAGGGCCATAAAAAATGGAATGAGGGCCATAAAATGCCCTTTTAGCCTATATTTTTATAGAAATTATATTATCTTCAGAGGATAATCACTACTTTATAGAACTGAACTTTTAATACTATTTAAGTATTAAATAGATTTTAGTCTGGGGACTGGAATTTTTGAGACTTCATTTTAGACTACAGAATACCCCTTATAGATAAAAAAATCATAAGGTGAGCATCACTTTAAGGATAAACTTGAATCAGCCTGCACACTCAGGAGCCTGGGATATTTCAAGCCATAAGCTCCGTTAGATCACAGTTTTTTCAGGTGGGTTGCATGATGTATATAATCTGTGAAAAGGTGCTCTGAACATAGTCAGTCAGATATGTAACAGCCTATTCACTGCTCTTTAAATCCTTAAATGAAATCAATTTCTCTTTCACAGTTCCATGCTGCAGTATAAAGAGTCATGATTTCGCAGAGATGTACTGCAACTTGTCCCCGGTTGCCCATGGGGACTGGAAACTTTCCCATTTGTGAGTCAGAATGGTAAATTGAGGCAGGAGGTTTAGGCTTTGCATGTCACATCAGAGCTACAGCCATCCCTGATGATGCTCTGGTTCAAGTGAAATACTGCTCATCTGGCTTTTCACCCTTGCGCAACTTAAAAATGGTTTCTGTTTTGCATTCTTGGACCTCATCTGTACATGGAGCTGAACTATGCTAAGCTATTGATAGTCTACCAAATATATTTTTCCCTGACCTGAACTACAATTTGCCCTGCAAAGTGAAAGTTTGTTAAGCCTTGTAACATGCTAATGCATTTATTGACCTTTGCTTGGAGTTGAACTTTTACTCACACCTAAGCACTGATCATTTGCTTTTACACTGAATAAGGCCCTGTCACAATGTCTTTTGCATGCAGGGGCACACAGAGTGCTAGCAAGCACTGTGAAACAATTAAGCACGGAGTGAGAAGCACAATACTGTGAACCGTTGATCCCCTTCTGCCCTTGTGGGTCTTTCCCATCAATATCTCCTGAGACGCAGAGGGCTTTCCAGCCTTTCACATTTTCTAAATGGCTAGTCTGTTTGTTTGCCTTAATCTGAAATAAAAGACGTCTGACTGAAATACAAGGTTATTCTTTGTGTGTCAAAGACATAACAAGGAGCCTTTCACATTCTCGGGGGGTTAAGAGAGAGGATAATGCGTATCAGCACTCCAGATTGTTTATGCTCTCTTTGGAGCATCTTCTTCTGTGAATATACTTTTATTATTCTACAAAGACACATACTTCCTGCCTATTTCTGACGCAGCCTTATTCCAGAGCTAAACTTCTTAACAAGATCCCTTTGTGCAAAATGTCCTCCCTTTCACAGGGATGGGGAGAGCCATACAAAGTGTGTGCTGCCTCATATTGCATTCCCAGACACCTGATCCTGTAAGTAAATTCCTCAGTGCCTTTCATTCTGCATGAGCATTCTTAATAAAGCAAGCTCCACATTTTCTACAATCAGGAATGAGAATCTTAAATAAATGGTCTAAATAAACATAATTTTTATGAAAGTGTGAACTGGAAGCAAATATACCAGACTAAACAGTCTTCTGATGCTGTTCATTTTGCTTCAGTCAGGATTTAGTAATGCTCAGCAGCATTTTGGCTCAATATTTGCAGGTGTTATTTTAGTATTGTTGAGCCATGTTGAGCCAAGGCTATTGTGATCTGTGAACTGCAACTGTTACTCATTTATCCCTTTCTCAGCATAGATTGTCAATCCTGCTAAACTTCTACCGTTTTACAAAGTGCAGAACTGATTCACTGGTAGTGCAAATCTTGTACTGAGATTTACACCAGCCTTACTCCAAAATAAAAGATTTGGTTTATCACAGAATCACAGAATGGTTTGGGTTAGAAGGTGCCTTAAAGATCATCTAGTTCCAACCCCCTTGCCATGGGCACCTCCCACTAGACCAGGTTGCTTAAAGCCCCAGAAAGCCTGGCCTTCAACACTGCCAGTGTCTCACTACCCTCACCATAAAAAATATCTCCCTTACATCAATTCTAAACCTACCTTTTTGAGTTTAAAGCTGTTGCCCCTTGTCCTGTCAGTACAAGTCCTGATAAAAAAATATCTCTGTCTCTCTTAAAGTTCCCTTTGTATATTAAAACACCACAGTAAGGTATCCCCGGAGCCTTCTCTCCTCCAGGATGAGCAACACAAACTGTCTCAGCTTTTCTCCACAGGAGAGGTGCTCCAGCCCTCTGATCACTGTTGTGGCCCTCCTCTGGACCTGGTTCAACAGGTCCATGTCTTTCTTGTGCTGGGGAATCCAGATTTGCAAGCAGTACTCCAGGTGTGGTCACACAAGAGCATCATTTCGCACACAACGAATACAGAGATTTTTTTTTTTGTCAGTTTAACATCTTGAAAGCAATACTCATGGAAGAACTATAGAACTGGTTTCATATTGTGTAAGTCAGTCAACATTTCAGTGTCTATGTAAAGCCACAGGAATCAACATGATCAGAACACAAAACTTCATAAAAAGAAGTGTACCCAATATTGACCTTACATGATAACTTTTAAAACTTGAATATTTGTGGATGATTTTTGGGATGCATTGCACCACATGTGAAGAAAATAGGTTGGGTTTTGGGTTTTTTTTTTTCATTCAGGCACGGTTCAGATCACCTGCCAATCAGTAGAGAGAGATCAAACCAAGCAAAACTTGGCAGAGAGCTAGCGTCAGAATCACAGACTTGGTTGCCATCTCTGTACCAAATGTGGTAGGGACAGAAGTAGTATCTGGTTCATTGTATGACATACGTACATTTGTTTATTCTGCACAAAAAGGCTAAAGGTTTGCTGGCAATACAGTGGATTATATTTTACTTACTAAAAGGTACACTCAACCACCAGTTAAAGGTTCTGGCTAGTGCTGTCAAACAAGCAGTTTGCTTTCAAAGTAATGCTGTAATTAAAACTAGTGCTAGAGGGCATTCGAAACATGATGAGACTGTTTCTCCGATTGTAACAGAGATGTAAAAAAGTAATTGAATGGAGAATTTTGTTCATCTGCAGTTATTGTTACAATATGGATCAATTAAATTACACATTGGGGGGACATTGTGTGGCTGTGCATGCAAAGTGAGAGTTCTACCCTCGCATTTAACTGACATATGTAGGTGTGTTCTGCCATGCTTGCCACTCTAGCCCCGTTTTGCTACATCCCTTTCTGTGATATTAGTAGTCGTGGAGCCACGAAAACAAGCAGTACCCCTCCGAGATGAGGAGGGCAGAGAAGCAAGGTGGAAGCCTACCTCTTAAAATGATTCTAACTCATACACCAATAGGTAAAACAGCCACTCCAAAATAACAACTTTATCTTGTATTGCCCTCTTAATGTTTTTCTTCTGTTTCTCTCCTTTAGTTTTACACAACTTAATTCCAAAGCCTTCCAATATATCTATACCTACTCGCCAGCTGTCACCCAGCATTTACCTTCCACATACTTCACCATTAACTTGGCGTAATGCTTCCTCCAGAAGTCACAGAGCACATAGCTCTGCTGTCAATGTCTATTACCCTTTCTCTTGCCATATGATCACAGGACCCCTCACACCACCAGAGCAATGTCCTGTCTTAACTCAAGCTACTTCACATTACCAGCCAGATTTATAGAATTGAAGACAAGCTACCATCCCATACCAGGAAGGAGGAGCTACAGTACTGGTGGCTGACTGAAAAACCTCCACAGACAAAACCTTTAATTTCAGTCTTGATAGAGGGACCAGACCTGACATGCAATACTGAGTACAGGGACATCTGGTGAAGCACAATCACAACTGAGACAAGCATTAAAACCTGCCCAGCACTAAGACTGTTTTCACAACAAAAATGTGTCCAAAAGCAGTGATTGGGGCTGCCCTGATACGGAAGAAAAGCCATAAGCCAGTGTGACCCTATGGTGGTAGGGCAGTGCAAGTCCAGGACTAAGTTTTCTGACTTTTATAATTCTTTATTTCTGGTTTGCCAAGCTACTAAACCCAGCACCAGGATCTGAAAGTTTCATAGAGTTTGTTTCAAGTTAAAAAAAACAGTGTTCACTATGGAAGAATATTTATTCGGTTATACAGCAATAAGAGTTCATTACTACCATCCCTAGTTTTAGCAGTATATCTCTCAAATATCTTCAGTTTACATCACGGAACCAAAACAAAGAATCATACTCAGGTTTGTTCATTGCGTTATAAATTCTAAGCCGTTTAATGGCAGTTTCTCTTATAATAGTTTAGCAAACTTTCAACTTTTCTTACATGATTCCTTCATATCTTTTTTGCAATTAATCTATTTGCACAAACACTCCATTTTTGCTTTTTACGCATAGCGAATTCAGATTTTCTGGATTTCAGAAACTGCACAGCTTTTGTTTTTGTCATGTCAGATACACATCTATTCTTTAACCTCCAAAAAAAACAAAATACATTTTCACAAGCCACCATCTCTTCTGTATATCTCTTTGCATCTCTTTGATCATGCTCCTCCAACCACTCAGTAATCCATCAGTAATTATAACTTCTTAGCTTCTGTAGCCTAAAAGGGACCAATTTATCACAGACTGTCATGAATCCTGGTTTTAAATTATCAAGAGTCCAATTACCCACAGGAAGGGGTATATCTCCTTCCAAGTGATTGATTTCATGTAAAACCTTGTAACAGTTCCTTTTTAATTAGGTACATCCTTATCAAATACAAAGAGGTTCACCCTCATTTTATTTTCTATCCAGAGAATGAAATACAGCAAACATTAATCATACACCAATGTAGTGCCAGACCTAATAACACTTTCAGCATACTTTGACAACTTCTAATCCATCAGTGTATGATGTCTTTTATTCCTGTTTCATTCCAAACAGTTACTTGAACATCAAAAATAGGCTTAAACTTTTTAGATCCAAACATCCCTGGCCTCATCTAAAAATATTAAACTAGTTACAAGTTGAAAAAAAGCCAGGATTAATCTAAACAGAAACAGGAAAAATATGAAAATAGAGTGTCAGCTGACATAGGGATAAGACTGTCCACACAAATAATTTATCTCCACTAGAATTACTAGTTAAATAAGGATGTGGCAATCCTGACTTATTTAATTCCTTCATGCCAGGCTTAGAAATGGTTTTGCTATGGAAAGACCCTATCACTGACAACAGACAGGAGTTCCCTGGGACAGGGTACCTTCCTGATCTACAGTTTTCTCACCTGGGGTAAAGCACTCCTTACTGTGCCAAGCAGGAACAGGCGGAGCACAAAACCTCCTCAGCAGCTTTCTCTTTTTAGGCCAGGCCTGGTTAAGATGGTGGCTAGGGACTTTTAAACTACAAACTAAAGAGTACTCTAGCAACTGCTTTTATTAAATTAAACACAAATGCCAGGAGATGCAATAGAGACAACTCACTAGAAGAGGAATTGAAAGCAGTGTTCATTGAAAAGACTTTATCTTACAATTCTCTCCCTACATGCACAAACTCAGATGAGACCACTACTTCCATTTTACAGCATCTTTAAATGCCTCAGGAGAATTCGTAACACACCAAGAAAAGCCCTACTTTCAAACGCTGCAATTATTGACCCCCCTTGGAAGTGCTGACCTAAGGGAAATAGACCAGGACTCTCAGCAACCCCTTGCTGAAATTCCTCCTACTAATCTGATGAGTGGAAGTGGCGTTTCTCTGTCCACCATGGCTCAATACCCTAATTACACCTTTCAGGGATACAGCTTGGAAGGGTAGAAGTATTGCACATATGGGTCAAACAAATCTCGGGTAACTAGGTCATTCAGCACATGCTCCAGTCTTCCCAGCCTTTTTGCATCCCCCTCACATAATATTCAGCCTAGTCTTACTACATTAGTCATTCTGCACGTTGCTTTTACAGGATTTTTGCCTTTCTGGGTAGAAAAAAAGTCTTTAATTGACAGGATGCTAGGCATAATTAAGAAGCAACAAAGAAGTCCCCCGTTGGGTCATGAATCAGCTGCACACAGCAGTGCAAGCTTTTTTGCAATCACACGTGAAAGTGTGCTTGCTACAAGGAATGCAAAGCTACTATAAAAAAAGAAAGGTTTAGTAGCTTTTAAAAAGAGATATAAGCCACAGATATTGTTGAAAGCAAGTATACAAAATTCGGAGAGAGTGGAATATAAGAAAGCTAAAAAGCTTAATATGGAACCTGAAATATATCTTCATCATTGGCAGGGTACAAATAGTTCTCGAAGCCTTCTTGTAGTAATAGTCTTGTTTCCATGCTAGTTACAGAAAAGGTTATTTTCAGAAAGAAATAAAACATAGATGAGGGAAGCTTGCCTTCTAGGGAAAAGGATGATACTGGAATCTAAAACTCTAACACATCATGCACGACTTCTCATCCTTCAGAAAGTGGCAAAAACAAAAGCTTCAGACACACTGCTACTTCACAGCACGCTGTGATTAAGTTTTATTTTCTTTGCCTGATTTGTTTAATTACTTTGAATTACACTAAGTTGACAAAAATCTCAAAACAGTAGTTAAAATAATGACTTTTCAGCTAGGAGTGTAACGTAACCCTAGCACAACTCCACTGACCTGCTATGAGGTTCCACTAAGAAAGGGACAGTCCATCATTATCATTATTAAATGGTTACTACTGTATTGGTGTTACATAAAAATAAGAAAACTCCAGTCCTGTACCAAAGAGTTTACAGTCTGTAAGCAGCTGCAGTAATGCTAAACACTATGACACTAGCAGATAGCTTCTACATAAGTTAAAGTAGGAGGCTAGTGTCTCTATATGGTAAACGGCAATAAAGTCACAAGCTGAGAAAGAAAAGTAACTTAAGGATAGTATAACAGATCTTTTCATAAAACCATAGTTCCTTCTCTAGCCCAGACTATCAAAGTCTGGAAGGATCGAGTGAGAAAGGTGTGCCAAAAGTGGGATGAAGTGTCAGGAAAAGGCAGAGAAGTCAAGAGTTGTATTTACTGCAGCTAGGCAAATACCCACACACAAAAAGGTAAAGAACTGAAGCAATGAAAAGGCAGAGAAAATACTGGAGCAATTAGAGGGAAGACATTTTATAAGCACCAAACAAGAAAGACTGCTGTACTTTGGGCTAGGAAGTCAGTACAGAGAAAGTCGCAGATCCACCAAGCGGAATACAGCCATCTAGTTTGGCAGTAGGTTAACAAATTAAAACCAAGTTTTTGGCAGAAGCAGATACGCACACCCCAAAATAAGAATATAAAATTAATTGACCTACAGAAGTTTAACATACAAAATGCACAGAGAAATAAACAACATATAAATTTATGTAATTACAGACTCATGCATCTTAGCTTTAAACCTATAAATGATAACATGAAAAAAGGCTCAGTCTTACAGACTTTAACCACAATTGGTATCGCTACGTGGAACTATTAAGATAGTACTTCAAGCATGGGAGCAGAAGTCTGAAGGCAAGGTCCTCAAGTTAGGAACACAGACACTAACTTCTAAACTATATTCCTGCTGGTAGATTATATCTGATAAACCAACTAGATGTCCTTAGAGAACACTTAACATTAGTTCTAGCTCCACTGTGCAGTCACAGGGTATTTGTAAAGCTTTGCAGAAAGCCTATGACAGATTTTGTCTCCTGACATTTACTGAGAACAAGGCATTGCTGAAGAAGTCATTTGTGACTAGAAGCAAGAATCAGACTCAGATCCATAGCATTTCACAATGCTATTCATGTTTTAACTACACATTAGAAAACTGTTTTGCAAATTTTGGAACCGATATTGATCAGTTTGGGGATCCTCACCTTCAGTGAAGCCAAGGCTACAAAGTCATTGCAAGATTGAGCTTCAATCCCCTAAAGTTAACTAAAATAGCTACAGGAACTGAAAGAAAATATAACTTGTGCGCTATAGCTGTGTGGTACCACAGTAACTCTCAAACCCTTTAGCTTTTATTCCATAGATGTGCAGCATGGTTCTAACCCATCAGCATTTATGATTGATGCATCTGCAGGAAGCTTCTCATGAATGCTGCAAGCTTCTGAACATCTTCTACAGTCACTGCATTGTATAAAGAGGCACGGATTCCTCCCACAGATCTGAATTGAAAAGAGGAAAAAAATAGAAAGGTTTTGCATATTCTAAAAAGAGACATTAATAACATTCACAGATATTTTTACCTACCCCTCCTCGAAAGGGGTAAAAATTCACGTTTTATGTGAATAAGAAGCAACATTTAAGTCTTTATGGCAAGCTTGCAATCTAGAGAAACTCAGTGTTTTTTAGTTATTTATAGCTCTAACACTGTAGCCCTATGACATCAAAAAGCTATCCATTTTAATCCCATAAACACCACTGAACATGGGAAGGAACTCTTGCAACCAGGCAGACAAGGTACGCAATGAAAAGCTTTATACAACAACAGAATCTGACCTCAAGAGTCACCTTCTTTGGCATTTGCACAAAGCCAGGTTTACCAAACTGGAGAAGACAGCAGAATTGAGGAGAAAGCTCTCTGAAGCCCACCACACCTCAGCAGTAGCTGAGCCACTAGCAGTCTCTGGTTACAGTCTCTACTACTCTCTCAGACTGCTATTCCCAAGCGATGCCAAACCAGTATAAGGAACAGTTTGTGGGCAAGAAAGGCTGGTAAGTCAATGCACAAGCCTGCTGCTACATCACTGTAGTAACAGTTTATTCTGCACAGGAAAGGGATTCATCTGACTAATGCTTACCGATGCCCTTTCAGAGATATCATGTTGAGCTCCACAGCTTTCTCAAGAAATTTCTTTTCCAGTGCTTCATCACCCTTGGTACTGCCAATACGGAAAGGGACATTCATTCTGCTTCGGTTCTTCTTCTCCACGGGGCACCTAGAGAAGTTGTAGAATGTGATGATTAATCCGTTTTGTGCTAATTTTACATTTTCAGCTATATATACTTTCAGAAAGTGAAATTTCATCTGTTTATCACCAAAGTCATTCCTCCATAGCCGAAAAGTCATTACTTTCTGTGAAAGAAAGCAACCTTCCTTTAACCAAGTATACTAACAGAAACAGTAAGTGGAAGGCTTATTAACCCCTCCTGGCATACTCAAAATTGCCCCAGAAGAATGCACAGGAGGCATACTAAAAACCACCACCCCACCCACAGGAGTCTCAGTTACATTCCCTAGGGTAAGTGAGATTAGTTACAGTGAACTTTGACTAACTCTCAAGCAGCTTCCTCAGAGCTAAAGGAAGTATAAGGACATTAGAGACTTCTGTTAGTGGTTTCAGTCCACCTTCTACATCAGTATTCAGAATCATGAACATCTCAAATAGAGATTGCACTGTATTGCATACATGGCCACAACATATAAGTTGCATCACAGCTCTTTAATCTCTTAAAATTCCCTTTAATCTAAACTAGATAATTTAAGATACATTTAAAGCAGAATTTCTCTTCAATTATTTTATGAAGGTAAGAACAGGGTGGGGGGGGGGGGGTGATTTAAATATTTTTCTTTAGTGCGTCTAGTTACAAAGCAGAGATGAAGCCTCCAGATTTATTCTTTCCTAAGGCTGTGATGCAGTTTCTTACAAGGACTCATTAGGAATTAGTTCTCATAAACTGCATGCAAGTTTCATACCTATTATTATTCTATTTGACAAAGAATGGGTATCATTATTTTTCAGCTCCTCCCTTGGTTCCTTTGTACAGATATATCCATTTTCATGAGAAAAAAGATCAATCATACTATTTGCCTTTGCAAGTTTTCTACTTGAGATGCAACCAGGAAAATACTTTTCAAAAAGGGCTATGCATATAAGCATTCCCATATTTGCAAAACTGTAGCTATGCTATAGCTTTCAGAAGATCCAGTTACTATAAGGCAATCCTGTGTAACTCAGTCAGTGCACGGAATTTGGAAAGCAAACTGCAAATGGCACACAGCACTTTGTGGAAGAAAGTCTCCATTTGCTAAATGGCTTGTCACACTGCTTAACCAGTGAGGCATACCACAGATTAGGTGGCACATTACAGCTGAGAAAGCAGCTTCAGGTAAATCCTCCTTTTAGTCACAGATAGAACAAAAAAAATTCCAGTCTTAAAGGTATTGCTTAGCAAGACATTTACTGCTCCATTTTGCCTTCCCAATGTTTACCATCCCATCTGCATTGCATTTCCCCCTCACAGACCAACCTGCCAGAAACAGATTTCTATTTGTCACAAAATGTTTTTTCAAGGCTTCATTTGCTTACTGAGGTTTATGAAAAACCCTCAGGATTTCAGTAGAGTAGGATCACAGTCCTGATCATGATAATGCTAAAGGCAAAGCCGTTCTCATTAAATGAATAAGCAAAATGTATTAAATATTACCATGAAACTATATCCCTGCCAATTAAGGTTACAGTCAGCTTTAATTTAAAATCCAAATTTAATTTGCCCTATCCGAACTTTGGCTTGAAAGTTACTATGTCCCAAAAATGTGGATTTTATACTGAAAGCGAAGGGAAATATTTTGCAGTTTCACAGTCAGTTATTAGTTTGAGCTTGGCAAGCATTACAGTTATTCCAAATTACAACATCTGCTTTTAACTACACATATATTGGGTCCTATGAGCTTAAAAGTACCTTGCAACAACATGTAAAAATTGGAGAGTTAAGTCTGCTTTGGAAAAACATAAAAAATAACTGAGGAAAATAAACTGTATTACATTTTTACTACATCTAGGTCTGATCTTCCTCTTTCTATTTCAGAACTGTTTGAGAACACAGCATAATTAGCTAATTGAAATTCTCTGCTTGACAGAGAAAAAGCAGAGTCTGACTACTGAAAGAGACAGTAGGAAGGATGTGATGCAAAAGTGGCCACTGCAGTTTCTTACAAGCCACTTTCTCTGTTTTGGCCTGCAAGAGATTCAGTAAGCATACTAACCACAAGCTCTATATCTGGTTTTTGTATAGTCCTCTCCTAGGCTCCTGCATTTTATTAACTTTAGAACATAGATTATTAATATGCTTCACAGCTGACCTGTACAGTATAACTTGAAATAGCTTCCTACTGGAATGAGACTCATCCTTGTTGAGTGAATAGTTTGAACAAATAGTGACCAAGTGAATGTTTTGCACAAGTAATCCTACAGGAATTTCTATATACTGAGAAGGTAACTTTAAAAATATGCTGCAACCAGAGTCTTAAAAGTTATGAATGCTTGGTTCTGCAACAAATGTTGAAAACAAGGTGGAAAGCATAGCAACTTACACATAGAATCCATTAGATTTGTCTATAATATCATAAATCATTTGTGATTTGATTAAACTAAGTTTATCCATAGCTGCAGCTCCACCGTTATTCTTTATCCATTCCAGCACCAGTCCCATGATATAAATACTACAAGAGGAAAGAACACTTTTTCAGTTAGATTATTAAAAAACAAATTTAAAAAAAAAAAAAAAACAAACAAAAAAAACCCCAAAACACAGTCCTGTTTAATAGTGCACAAAAGGTTTCAGTAACAAAACGATATTTTTGGTTTTAGAGTGCTTAACAAGCCAGAATCTGGAGTATTTTACAAATAATGACAATTTGAAGCAGGCGATATTTTTTGGACACAGATAAAGTATCCTGAAATTCAAATGCTACACAAATCTGTCGTACCAAACCTCCTCCTTTGCACCACAGAAGGACAAGTCCTGCAGGTTTCCTGCAGCCCTGCTAGGCTCGCCAGGACATCCCCAGAGATGCTGCATGGACTGCCAGTTCCATGACCACACAACTGCCTGTCAAGTCCTAGAAAGAGGCAGAGGTAATGCAAAAGCAAGTAGCATCCACCCTGCACAGTTACATTAGCAAAGATACAGCAGTGAACCTCAAATGTATGTACATTAATAATACCAGAAATCTAATCATATTTTTAAACATTAAAAATAAAAATTATAATCCCATTTCTGTCTAAAAAGACCTTTTGCACATGAACACTGAAGTTTGGTGAAACAAATAATGCTATATCACACTTGATTATTCATTACCATTCAAGTTCTAAGCAGAGATCTGGAAGCCTACTGGCATCAGGTGGCTTGGGTGTATTAGTGTTTCAATGCTAGTTACAAAGCACCGCACAAAAAAATCCCTGAGGCCTTTTGCCCTTGTGCTTTAGCTACAAAACTCAGCTTGTTCAAGGTCAGGCATTTCCCACGACTACAACACTTTACATCAAAAAAAAAAACCTGTTCACAAGTTTTTATGGCATATTCCCAACAAGTTTGCTTCCATTAATCCCTTCATTACACATTCCAATGGAGTGCTCAGAGAACATTACCCTACACATTTCCCTAACACAAACATAGCAGGAGGCTGGTTTAAACTTTGCTACTTTTAATTTCTATGGGGATGCCAGCATCAAATGTTTGAACACTGCAGAAACACTGTAGACTGACTTTTACAGAAAGCACCTTGTAGCTTTAAGAGCAGAATCCCGATACATTTATGATAGTACACTATCGACTACCCTATAAGCAAAGCCTATGCCCTTGCCAAAAATAAGGGCCACATTCACCTCTTGCCCTCACTTCCTTAAGTGAAGCTTCTTGGATAAGCAAAGTTTAAAGTCAGCCTTAGAGTCATCCACAAAACCCAGCCAGCTGAAATCTTTTATCCTTCTTTCATGTTGAAGTAATGTTTCTGGAGCAATTTTAAATGCAAAATGCACTCTGGAGGTTGGAAATGAGATTTTTATAGCAAATTTATTGTTAATTTTAGCAAAGCAGATCAGGGTCAAAGAGTCAAGCTCTGGAGTGCCAAGAGGTTAAAGCCATTAGCATCACCTTAATTTAATTTAACATCCTGCTGAAGTAGCTTTTGCAAATTCAGTTAATATTTCCTGCCTGTTTGCCAGCAGGCCATTAGAGAGTGCAAGGAAAAGAGCTGAGGAAAAAAAAGAAGCAAGAACCTTTGCCAGTTCCTTGCAGGAACTGGAACAGGCATTTTGAGCCAAGCCAAACAGATGTGCACCCTGCCAACATTTCAGTCTGTGTTACATTCTGGATCCTGGAGTGTACTTCGATGTGGGTCTGTAGCATGGAGTGAAATCTGGCAAGGCAGTGATCCAAAGGGAGAAAGACTGCTAGTTTAACTTTATTTTCAGCTTCCTTAATCTCCCACTACCTTGTCGATGCTACTGACACGCTGAGTTACAGCTAAAGCAGCACGTTCTTCTCAGAAGTTCTTTGCAGTGGCTGAAATAAAGCTGCAGAATTTCATTTGGTTTGCTTCTTGAACACAGTGTTGCTCCTCTGGTCTAAGTGCTGAGATTAAGTAGAACTTTTCAAATGGAAATAGCTTTGTACTTGGAGAACATGAATGGCTGGATTTAAAGCCTAGCATGTGCAAGTACACAGTGTCCAAACCAGAATGTGTGACTTGGCAGCCAGGAAAATAATCAATCACAGAATATAGGCTTTTCAATCACTGGGAAGAGAGACACACAGCCCGTGTTAAGGCAACATGCAGAAAAACTACAAAAATCTGGAAACATTTTAAGGTAAATTCTTGTCCTAACAGCAGCCCTAAGGACACTGTGTGTACCCAGCTGACAAGTGCAGACAGACTGACAGCCAGAGTACACCATTACAGCACTACATGCTTTACACTATGCATGCTGCCTGGGAAAATGAGTTGTGCATTGTAAAATCTGGCATAAACGTATGCTTATGAGATTTACTGTTCTGATAAATTAAAATAACTGCCTCTGTTACTTACGTAGTAAGAATCAGCAGATTCAGAAATACAATTAGTATCACAAACAAACAACCTTTTGCAGTTTAATTTCAAAACCAACAGTAATAAATGGTGTAGCTAGAACAAGAAATATTTTTTAAAAATAACATTTACTATTATTTATAGCAAAGATAGGGATCTGGAGGTTCAAACACCGAGAAAAACATCAGGAACAAATTAAATCAAATCTGTACTGAGCGTTCAAGAAGCAAGACTAAGTGCCAAATTACCCACTTGCAAGTGACAGAAGCACTACCACTGAATTGACAAGTTCATAAAAGCCAAAATTGGATCCTGAATCTTTCACAATGGAATTAGGACTTATAATATTTACTTCTAAAAATACTATGTCCTTTATGGCTGAGTCCCACTAGGCTACCTCAAAGCCTGCTACATGTGGCTCAAGCCACAGTCATGTGGCTGGACACTTCCCATGTTTTCACAGGTTTCCTGTGAAACACGGTAAGGCAGTACTCAGTTTGTGAAACTTATCTCAATAAGAGCAGCAGATGGCAGTGCAGTTGCTTGCCAAACAGGGGATCTTAAATAGCAGGGTAAGTTACCTGTAGCACGGTGGAGTGTTGTACAAAGAGCCGTTCACTGCTTGCGTTTTGTAATCCAGTACTATAGGGCATTCTTTCAGTGCAAATCCCAACAAGTCCTCACGTACTATTACAACAGTAACTCCAGCACAGCCAACATTCTTCTGAGCACCAGCGAAAATCACTCCAAACTAACAGAAGAAAAGAAGGACTTGCTACATACAGCCACTAGTAGATCTTGCAACTGATTAATACATTACACAACAGGGTACAAGTCAGCTGAATAGCTTGGAGAATGTGTTGAAAATATGCAACTTGTGAGTCAAAGAAGAGTTAGAAGTTCTGATTTCAAAGTGCGGTTACAGCTACAGTTGTTATCCCATGCATGTCTGTTATTAGAGTCATCTATCTTCTTTCAACTGAGGAACAATAAATTTCCCAAAGATTTGCTAAATGTTTATTTAGTAGCCACAAATAATTCTCAAGGCAGCCTGTCCCAATTTCACAGTACTCCAAGCAAATTTACTAAAATAAATTCATACATAGATCATGGTATTTTCAACCAATTTGGTATTTCAGAGCATCATATAATCTACCTGTTTGAAAAGGCAGATCAGGAAAGACCAAGACGAATGCACTAACAATTGCCCCTTCTTTTTGCTACACACAGATAAGAAAGGTAAAACATGATACCTCAGTGGTCAGTAACAGTTCCCACTCCTAACACACTTCACAAACGTAAGTACTGTGTTCTGCCTCTGTATTGTCTATAAAACAGATACAGCAGTTGTGAGGCATAGGGAGCTTTATAAGCTTAAAAGGGGTTACAGATTTTCCATGTAAGGGGCAGGATCAAAAACTCTGATTCACAGTACCCTGCTACATCCATACATATACACTATCTACAGACTAAATATGATTCAGAAGGTATCTTTTCCAGCTACAGCCATCAGTGAAGACCACACAGTAGACAAACTTGGACAGCTACTAACATGAACAATTTCAACATAGTTCAACCTGGTTTTACTAGAAAAAATGAAAAGAACAGGTAGGCATTGAAATCTCAAACTTTGAATTTTAAATTTTGAAATTTGTATTCACTATCAGATACAAAAATCAACAAAACATGAGGTCCTGAATTACACTGCTCAGCATTTCCAGCCACCCAGACTGTCTAATTATATGCTTTCAAGTTTGAAAATGCTTTGTGCAGCCACTGTGTCCAACACTGTACCTTGGAAACATCCACAGGTCTGGACAAGAAGTTTGATGACATATCACAAACCAAGACTGCTCCTTTGACATCGGGTACAAAGTCAAACTCCACACCATGAACAGTCTCATTAGCACAGTAATAGACATAGGATGCATCTGGATTAAGATTCCAAGTGTTTGGGTCAGGAATGTCTGAGACAGACAAAAAAGAAAACCAAAGGTCACTGGAGATAAGGTTTTTTCCTGGCATGTAATTTTACTTTAACACAAGACTTAAGTGCAAACCTAGAACAATTTTGCAGTATAAAGCATTAATTATCTTGTTACTAGGAAGACATAATTTATCTGCAAATGAAATACATCAGTGCATTCCAAAAATTCTATGATGAGCCACCATTAAACTTGCAAATGCCCTTCTAATTTCCAGCCCTTATTCCTCAAGGGATTTTAATCAGGTTTGCAATCCCAGACTGAAAACTACTGCCGCAGGGTCCAAAACAGCATTTCAGAGAATTGAGGCACTGGGTCCAAGTATCCTTCAGATTCTCACTGGCAAAGTTCTCCAAAGCTGCATTTCTGAGGATCCCCAGCAGCATTTCAGTCTTGCCCAAGCTGAACACAAGTTTATCTACCTACCTCCCACGTAAGCTTTGCAACTGATTTGCAAAACTAGTATTTCCTCTGTCAACAGGCAAAATACAGGCATGCCCTGACAGCACGGAACAGGTTTTGCAAAGAACAAATGGTTGCTCTTTCTTTCTTCTCTCCTCCAAAACACACAGGGAAGAAGTGCTGTTATGGCCTCCATCATCACTTACTGCCTCTCCCCTTATCTACAGCTGCCAAATGGTGGATACACTCCCTCAACTGGAAGTTGTAGGTTGAATTCCTTCCTGTGCCTCAAAGGATATAAAATGATCTTCCAAGTTTGTGCCCGAATCACCTGTTAATATACTAACTCATGTGGATATTCTTTGTCTTTCCTGTTGCCACTCTTCCCAGTTCAAATGCTATAATTAGGTCCAAAGGGAAGACAAGTGAGCATGACTAGGAGGAGTAGAAACCAGAATTCAGGTGTCCCTTCCCCAAGAATTATTTACGTATATACAAATTATGCACTTAAGTTCTTGACACAGACTGTCTCATAAAAACTCCTAACGCCTCAGTTACAGTTAACCTTTTTCTTCCTTCTACACTGTGTTCATTCAGCTTATGTTATGTCCAGTAACAAGCTTCCAGAGGAAGAGCTGAAATGCCTCTTCTATTTCAGAGCTAACTGACTGCCACGACACATGGGTGGGGAAGACAAGTATTTGGGAACCCCTGAAAGTAGGTAACAGAATACAGGTCTCCCATCTCCTGGGCCAACAAGGTAAAGATACCAGACATGCTTCTGAATTTCACAGCAATCTCATTGAGTGTACTTGTAAAACTGAAATATTTTGCAATATCCCTGCAAATAGCTTAAGAACTCAGTCAAACAAACAAACAAACAAAAAATATAAAAAGAAAAAAAGAAAATCAGACAGCACAGACCACTTCCCTACCAATAAACATTTGCTTCTTGCAACTTATTTTCTGCAATCTGATCAGCCTAGTTTCACAATTCTTTTCTGGTGGAGAATGTTAAGACATCTAACAGATCTCCCAGTGATGAACATAGGGAGATGTGGCAGGCAATCTTTTGAGTGCTGGACAGTCAACTCTAACTAGTTAACACTGAATAACCTAATAGCCGAGTTGGACTGTTTTTTAGAGTGATTCAAAAAGCTAAGCATTCATATGAACAGATGTAATCATCAACTTACTTGTATAGGCTCCTAGTTTTGGATGAACGATATTCACTTTGGCATACTTCTCTGCTTCTTTAGCTGCTTTTGCTGACCAAGCTCCAGTAACCACATAATCTGCATGTCTTCCCTCCTTTAAACCAATAAGGTTAAGTGGGACTGCACTGAACTGAGCAGATCCACCTCCTTGGAGGAAAAGGACTTTGTAGTTTTCTGGTACATTTCTGCACGCAAGAAATAACCATCTACATTATTCCCAGAAGACACAGGATGCATACTACTTGATATTACGCATTTACAGCATACAGCAACAGAGGAAAAACACTGTCATTTTAGAAGAGTCTGCCAAGAGGTTAGAACAAATCCCATTAACTTACCTCAGCACTGGTCTTCACTAACAACTTCAGTATTAAGAGTAATGCTATACATTTTACTGATAAAAATTTGATGAAAACGAGTTTCCCCCCCCTTGGATATCATCAAATAAATTTGCTCCTGAATAGCCCTACTATCATAGTACACACAAACTTAGAAGATATTGCAGTGGAATTAATGCTCAGTTGTAATTTTGTCTACTGCTCACTTCATGGCTTTTCTGTCAGGCCATGAACTTCAGACAGAAGTGCTCACAGTAGAACTCAGCTTTGAGGCCCTTTAGGTGCAAGTGCAACTATAGTAAACCATACGTGTAGAGTAAGTGCCATAAGGAGTTGACCACACAGTAACAAAAATTACTTTTTCAAACTAATTATTAAAACCCCTCTGCCAATAATTCTGCCTGTGATTGACAGTCAAGCTTTTATATGAGGTGACCAATATTGTAAGCTACTATGAGAACATTAATTCTAATATACAATATATTTCTTTCAAACTTTGAAAAACATGTCACACTACAAATAGGAAAAGGGCTCCTGCTCAGTGATTCTAAAATATGTAATGTACAGATCACCTCTATACCACTAGAGAACTGATTTCCATTGTTTCCACTTATTTCTTGAAGAAAGTTGATGCCCTTCATTAATTCTATGAAGGTGACAAAAATTAAAGTTTCAGAAGAAAGGCAACTAATCAGTGTGTAGCAGACATACAAAAAGCATCTTAACCTAATAAAAGCCCTTTGCCACATCCAAATGAATCAGCATCAGACAAACAGAAGACCAGTGTCCTCTCCAACATTACTCTATCAGACACAGCATCTAAAACAAAAGGCAATCCATCCCCCGTAAACGAGTGCTTTCAAGGAATGGTCTCCACATTCGTCATTACTGGTGCAACTAGCACAAAAATAAGCATGAAGTAACTGACTTACAGCAATTCACGAATGAGATTTTCAGCTGTATTTAAAATTTTTGTGAAGTCTGAGGTCCGATGGCTCATTTCTTTGGTGGAAAAGAAAGAAGAAATAACATGAAACAAAAAGATAATACATTAATGTTATTTAAAAATTGTGTTAAGCTTTAAAACTTTTATGCTATAGACCTAAAATTCCTGAAAGTCCCATTCCCAGTTTCAAGTCATATTACTCTTATTGCTGAGCCTTCCTAAACACCTACAGAAGGCTTATACCTCCAATCTTGCCCAGACCCAGGCAAACCCAGCCCATTCACATTTGGCATCCACCTTACTACCCCCAGGAACAACTACATTTGTGAGAAAAAAAATACTCCCTAGGAAGGTGCAGTTTTTCCTCACTCTAAGAATTTTTCTGCTAGTTATGCTGTAGCAAATATATAGTAAGGTGTAGTGGTTTGTTTTGTTCTTTTATTCTTAGCAAGGCTTCTTCACACCGCAATCCTAATTAAATATTAAGCACACTTACTACTAATTCCTTTTATTAAATCCATATGCTTCCTTCTATCAGTAAGAGCGTACAACTTAAACATGAATCCAAATCCTGCAGACTGGTGCACATTCTATTTCTAGCAAATGAACAGTTTGGCAGAACTAGTAAAATGCTGACCACCTTCTTGCGTAAAGTTTTTGTGCAACTGGAGCTGAAAAGCCAGTCAGGTATCCATATGGTGCAGAAGACACTTCCTCCTTATGACACGACAGCATTGCCTTCCTAATGGGAAGGATGCTATACATCAAGTGTATCTGAAGTGTTCTGCCACACAGTATATAAGATCCTATGTATGGTATCTACATATAGACATACATATAGCATGTGTATATCTGTGGATAATATGTGTATACACATATAGTATTTTATAGATATATTTTTATATATATTGCTTATACATATATACACATTGATATCCCTGCCTAGCAGTCCAAAAGTACTAATGTCCTCAATATGATTAGTTGTCTTTCTTTTTCTTTAGTCCTTTGTTTGGATCACTAAACATCTGGCTATGTATCACTTTATGGTCTGATGAATGGTAGAAAAGCAGTGTGAAAAAGTATTCTCTGAATATACATAGTAGCAGAATAAGGTATTAGTAAAGAAAAAGAGTTGACATACCAAGATGAAAAAGTTTTATTAAACAATTTGTTAAACATCTAAATTCTAACAACAACAAAAAAAAAAATCTATATTTTTCAGTCTTACCAAGAACACTTATACCAAGTCCTTTGTAGTCCACCAATTCCTTCTGTGCTTCTAGTAATACCTGACAAAAGAAAAAAATCCACAAATAAATGAAGGGAATTTTCCACTATCTGGAGACCCCAGTGCATCCTGCATATGCCAGCTGCTCCATATTGCAATAACCTGACACTTAAGTGAGATTAACAGAAGTATAGTCACCAATATAATTTTCTTGTGTTTAGTAGCCGAAGGCTTTTCGTAAGATAGCATAATTAAATCAAATGCTTGTTGTGGAGACTGTATTTTAAATTATGATTTCAACGGCCATATTTCCAGATTTGAGGATGATTTCTAGGAGTTAGATGGAACTTCCAGCCTCTTACAGAACACTTAGTACTTCCATGTGTACTCTTTCTAAGCAACCATCTTAAATATCCACCCCTCCACCCTGTGTCTTTCACTTGACTTGTGCAAATAGAACAACCAAGGTGATGAGGAAAGCATAAAAGAAAACAGTTACCATGGGGAACTGGATACCTCAAACTGACCCCACAGGACAAGAATGAAGTCCCACACTTTCTGAAGATGAGCCTTCTCTATGCCATTGAAAGTTAAGAAAGAAATCAAGCAAAGTTTTGAGACGACCAGGAAACACAGGGGACTCCTAAAAGCCCTAGCCATGTAATCTGCTGTTTCAGTCTTCTGTTATTCTGTCTTCTCCCATAGCCCGAGTATCAACAAAATGGAATTACATTCTGTCCATTAGATTGGCAGCTTCCAATTTCAGCAAGTTACTGTGTGAGTTGGAACATTCTCAGTAGTAGGAGAGGGAGCCCCAGTAGAAAAGCCGCCTAAACAAGCACTGTGCGCATGCACCCCAGGACCTGCCGAAAAGCCACAGAAGTGCTCCCAAGAGTTGCAGGAACAAGAGATCTACCTTGCTGACAGGGCATCTGCATGGCCTGTCAACTGTAGCAGCTGGACACCAAGAGGTCAACTAGAAACAACTATGCTGCTTTTGATGTTAGAGATTGTGCAGTTTTAACCATCATGTTTCACATGCAAGCGTATTCATGTCAGAGGAGGCAAAAAAAGTCAATGGGGGCACACAGTTTATTAGAAGAAAGTGCTTGTTGAACCACTTGATAAAATCCAATTCTGTCAGTAATATTCTTCGGCACATGCGTTGCAAAAGACGTTTATGATATGCCTTATAATAGCCACAAAGAGCTCCGTCCACTTTCTTCGGTAAGCCCGAGCACTTCAGCCCAGAATCAAAGTGAAACAATCGAGGTGATACAGAAGTCCATGTAAGAGTACTGCGTTTTCCATAGGGAAAACCAGATTAATACTACGGAGTTAGCTGTGCTCTCCTCCCTCCCTGTGCCCAGCTTTCAGTACTCTGTGGCAGAGAGCTGGATACTGCAGCAGTTCTTCAAAGAGCCCTCTTGGAACCAAAGTTCAAGACAGAACAACGAATTTCTTGTCAGCATAACCTACAAAGGACATTCCCAGGAGAACGAGAAGAGAGAAGAAAAACAAACCAAAAAAAGCGCTGCTGCGCAGCACCTCTGTTTACCTAATGAAAACTGTTAAACAAATAGCACATAAAATAATGAAGAAAGCTATGAAGGAAACTAAGAAAACAATGAAAGATCTCCACAATCCATAACTCTTAAATTGAAAGTCAGATGCACAAAATCTGGCATAAACCACCCCCTCTCCATATGTGACTGGATAATCCATAGCTGCTGATGCAACTTTCCGGAGGGTTGAGCCTACACTGCACTCATTAACATTTGTTAAATAAAGACTTCTCAGGGAATTACCATGTTGTTTATCAGCTGACAAGTAACACACTCAACACAGCTACCCGTGTGCATCCGAGGACTTACTCCTCATCCCGAAGCTGATACAAAAGACCCGAAACTCTTCACGAACGACCATGTGATCAGATAAACAACTCGGGGCGAGCAATTCTAAAGCCACATTAGGGCGAGTTTCCAAAACACCCACTAACAGGGCATTTAACTGGGTAGGGACGGGCCGAAGAAACGAAATTTCCCCGCTCTGCGGGTAATTCTGTTTTATTACTACTCACTAGAGCCTCCTCAGCCCTTGCTGTGCACCCGGCGCCCGCCGGCCGGCAGGCACCCACCGCCTCCTCCCGGTGAGAGCCCCCTCAGCGCGCAGCGCCGGCACGACACGGCCGGACATCCACCGCCACGCCCCGGCCCGCGCCGGGAAGGGCCCGGCCCCGGCCCCGGCCCCGGCCCCGGCCCCTACTCACGGAGCGCGGCAGCTTGGCCGGCCCGGCCCCGAAGTTCGCCACCTGCCGCCCGCTCTCCATGATGCCGCACCCGCCGCCGCTGCTGCCACCGCCCAGCAGCCGCCCCGGCTGCCCCGCCGGTATAAACCCCCCGCGGCCGGCGCGCCGATTGGCTGCTGCCGCACACACCCCAGGGGCGGGCACCCCCCGGCCGCCTATTGGCAGCGTGATGAGGCCGGCGGGGCGGGGCGCGGGGCCACCGCCTCCCCTCGCCGCGGTCCCTGACCCGTCGCCCGGCTGCGCTCAGCCCAAGGCGGCAGAAGGGGCGGGTTGCGGACAAGGACTCAAAGCGAGGAGAGGGGTTTAAATGCGCCTTGCGCCTGGAAAGCCTCAGCGAACCTCGCCAGGGTTTCACTGGGTGGATGGGTAGACAGACAGACAGCGTATCCTACAGTAACTCTCTTGTGGTTTTCCCCCATGGAGTTGCTGCTGTTGCAGAGCTGGACACTTGTTCCAAAAGCGATGTGTATGAATGCACAAGAAAGTAAAACCAGCAATCCATAGTTACAATGAATTTCAGGTGGCATTTCATCTTGAAAGAGGTGCCCAGAGAAGCTGTGGCTGCCCCATTCCTGGCAGCGCTTAAGGCCAGGTTTTATGGGGCTCTGAGCAACCTGGTCTAGTGTGAGGTGTCCCTGCCCCTGGCAGGGGGTTGGAACTGGATGACTTTAAGGTCCCTTCCAACCCAAACCTATGATTGTATGAAATTCTTTCTTGGCAGAGGAGCAGTATCCTTACCCTCACTAATCCAAGAAGTACCTGCATGTTGTACGCTCTTTCCCCAAACAGCCCACTGCCAGCAAATTGCTATTTGGATTTCTTAGGGAATAAAAACAAGAGAGCTGTGAAACTTCATGTCACATAATGGATAGCAGAGCTGGGACTTGCCTTGAGGTCTGCCAAATCCTTGGCTAATATCCCTAAATACTAAACCATTCTTTCCACAGATGCCTTGATCTAAGTTCATTGAAAACATAGGGTTAATACAACTAAACTGTTGTAACTGAAGGAAAGATTTAGCTCATTCAATTTCTTCTAACTGTTCTAGTGAGAGACATACTGCCTTACAATCAGTTTTCAGAAGTTATTTTAAAGGCAGTAGCAGTAAATAACTTTTGACAAAACAAGCCATTAAGTATGATTGAAAACAGATGGGCTTTACAGAGTCCCATAATTTTCTACTATCTTGGATGAGATTCTCATACATAGGGGTATAAAGCACAGCTCTCGGACACTTCGGTCTGCCCAGTGTAACCCATAATGCTGGCCCTACTTTAGTCCCATGTGTGTTCACCCAGTTATCATCAACATTAACAGGCTGCATACAAAATCAGCTCCCCCCCCCCCCCCCAAAGGTTTTATGTGCATTATTTTGTGAATACTGAGATTTAGATAAAACGTCATTTTTCATTACTAATTATTCCACTGAATAAATACTGGCTACTTGAATTTATTCCTTTTCCTGTCAAGCCAGGCCATACCTAGAATGATAAAAAGAATTTACAGAGTACAGCCTGATCTGGTGTCTAGTTAACAGACTTTCAACTTAATGCAAGTTTTCTGCTGTTTTTAAAGATTGTAAACAGAGATAGTGGTTTTAGAGCAAAGATAACTGTCATTTCAATAATGGCTTTAGCTTAAGAAAAACCTACCAAACTTGCTTTCAGACACCAGAAATTACCTCAGTTCTAAAGCGGTAATAGCAAACTTCACAGACATTACAGGCTCGATACATTCTCTTCAAAACGCTAAGGTATTTTTAAAGTAGGTCTCAAGCCACACCACCTAAAATGACTACATTCATTCTAATTATTAAAATTAGTTCTAATTAAATAGAAGCATCTACTAAAATGTTCAGCAACAACACAGATGTAACTATAATATGGTTATTTCTACTCGAGTCTCAGACAGAAACAGGGTTAAAGCGCCTCGTATGGGCTTTTCCCAGTATTAAACCCAGACCACCTACATCTGCCCAGAGGGGCAGCTTTGAACTCCAATCTGTTGTGGGAAAGTAGGAAGGCACAGTGGAAACAGTCAGAAATAGCTTAGGTTGGTGATTCAGGTCAGGCAGCCTGGCCATTGCTACGGGGAAGTAATTCAACATGCTAGCAGAATTAGTCTCGAATCTTAACTGTGTGGCACAAACCACAAGGTAAATTAAAAATTTGGAATTAAAAGTGTAGCACAAAGAGCTGGAACACAAAACCACAAACCAGGCATGCTAGTGCTAGTATAGGCTCAGAGCACAGGGAGTAAATACATGGTATTGTGATTTTTTCACTCAGGAAAATCCCATCCTGGCCAGAAGAGTGAAAAATGACAGCTCCCATGAGAACAGAGGACAACTGTGCTGGAAGCGTGGCCACCCAGACCTTTAGAAAATTCATTTCACATTCTCCATGATGGTGAGTAAATAAAAATCGATACAGATGTATAAACCAGAAAGTTTCCTGAAAGAAAATAGTCCATTTTTACTACATGCAAGGGATTATTATTATTCTCCAACCCAAGTTGCAGAGAATGAAGATAAATGGTAAAGGCCATGTTAGAGTACTGTTTCTATTGAACTGAGATTTCTCCTATTTTAGTATTTTGCTGACAGCAATTCTGATTTAATATTTTTGTTATATCAAAAAAAAAAAATCAGAAATCCATTATGTCAATATTCACAGTCACCCAATATAAAATACAAGCTTTTGTAAACCGTGACTTCCAAGTATGCTTCTGGCTTCTAGCACTGGACAGAGCACCGGATCCTTCAAGTGCCACAAATCTCTGCAGGTTAACATTAATTTGCATAATTAATACAACAGTGGAGAGTGCTGTATTTACTATGATGCAACTGGAAAAATAAAACAGAACAAGCAAAAAAACAGTGTAATATCTAAATAGTTTCTGAGTTTTCAGTGGATTTTTATGTGGTTCATCGTGACTTATGCTGGACACAAAAAACATCAACTGCTGCTGGAACAGAATCAGCTCACTCAAGGAGAGCAAGTGCACAAGTTACCTGTTCGGTACAATAACCGACAAACTGACGTCACTATTAAAAGTCAAACAATGCTGACTACATAGCAACCTGGCATCTGTGTCAGTAGGCAGCTGAGATGTCTGGTCCAGCAAACTAGCAAGACCTGCAGATTTTAGTGGGACTTTAAACAGATGGAGGTAGTTCAGACAAGGGTTTGGGGGTTATTCTGTTTTTCAGAGATCTGTCTCCAAATTATTATCTGGCTCCAAAACTGCAATTGTTAAGTGTGAAAAGTAACTTTTGGAAAGCCCAAATAAAGGCAGAAAAAAAAATGCTTGATTTTTTTTAAGTAATGTTCTCTAGCAAATGTGGCATATTGATTTCAGGCTTTTTTTTGTTAAACAAGAACAGAGACAAATGTGTAAAACATTAACTAATAGCAAGAGGTTGAAACAGTTTATATCTAACCTCAGGGTAAAATGGTTTCATAATCACTTAAAATGTATGTATTATACATTTTTTTCCTCACTTTTTATTAAAATGCTTTAACCTTGAAACTTCTGAGATATTAATGATAGCCTTAAAAAACTTTTCCATAGGTGACTTACATCCATTATCTCTACAGACTTCAGATCCAACACTCAACTACATATAAAGTATGCACTCCAGGTTCTCACAGTAAGAGTGCAACACAACAGCACCAGTGACGAGATGGTGAATCCTTCATATTTCTGATTAAGAGAAAAAAAAAGGGGGGGGGGGGGGGGGGAGAAAAAAAGAAACACGGTTAAGTACGTTAGTACTTAATGAAAAAAGCACCCGTTGAAAAAAAACATGCCCATTTAAATTATATACTGTCTGGTCAATTTTGCTTTAAATTACAATTTTTGACATAGTTCATACTTTAAAAGCAAATACATATGTTATGTAGTATAACATAAAAGGTATTTATGCCACCTGCTTATAGGCATACTATATAAAAACCGATTTAAGTTCTTTATGGTATTTTTAGGTACAAATAGCAGATTTGTAATTCCTAACCTCACAAATCCTAACACTTTTGAATTTATAATTTTATCTACTATTTCATAGTGACTAGATTTAGAGTTTTAACTTTAAAAAGGGAACACACAGCATTTTAATGCTGAAGAACCTGATTGCATGTAATTATTCTATCAAATCAAACTCACAAGCAAAGAATCATGACTGAAGCAACAGCTCTCAAATGATTGGGAGAATATCTAAAAAATTGTGTAAATATATTACCTGCTATTATTCTGAAGTATCAAAGTCTGCATAAATAATGTACTTTCATGTGCAATTATTTGTGCAATATTGCAATAGCTAAGGCAATCTCATGCTATTTGCTCAGCAGAAAATTTCTATTGGGAGAGTTCATTAATTTCTTCATCATTGTCAAGCAACTGGAGTCAGGTGTTTCTACAGATCAATCTGTTCTAGAACTCTCATGACAGCGTAGAAAAGAAAGTTAAGCAGTATTCTTTCCCCTCCCCAGCTCAGCCCAAATTATCGTGCCTAGTTTCCCTATCTGAAAAATACCTTCCCCTGCTCTATCACCCTCTGTCCCCTTCATTCTGCAAATGGAATACACGATGCCAAGAAAAGTCCACACCAAACAGACTAAAATATTATGATCTTTCAAAATCTAAGCCAACACTGTAAATATTGAAATAAAAGCAAAATATTTAAATTTTATGGTTTTTAAAAAGGCATCTGTTCATGACCACTGCACAATGTAATGCGTTTTCAACATCTGAATCTCTCATGAAGATAAACATTGTATGTCAGAGCTCACTACTGCAATTTCAGAAATTTCTTTTACAAATCAGGACTGACAAAACCACATGCATGTGAAAAAAAAGTCAAAAAAAAGTTATTTTAAGGAAATAAAATTGACTGGTTCATTCAAAAACAGAATTCACATCCATTGTTGAACCAAATGACTTAAGCTTAAACCCTGAACTACAGTTTAAGTTGTTTCATTCTTCCAAATGCAAATTTTATGTTGCTTAAAACACCTTTCCTAAAATTTCCTTCAATACTTAACATCTTCCTCATCTCTACAACCCTTCCTAACAAGTTGAATTTTACAGTACTCCCATTTATATACGAAACAGTAGTTAGTGAAGGAAAGATGTAATTATTATATTCGGCTCTTGACTGACTGCCTTCTCATGGCACTCTGGCAAGTGTACAAACATAAAGAAAGATACCGCTTTCTTTTTCAAGGCTGTACTGAAGTGCATCTTATTATTATTCCTGGTGCAAAACAAAATGATTTTCTATGCCTCATGAGGCAAATCAAAGTCTACATTAGTCTGTGCCTTAGTTCAGAAGCAAATCAGCTGCCTGTGAAAAAGGACAGAAATAAGAAGCTGGGGGCAAACCCCAGTAGTTTTAAAAGAATAATATGCTTTTAGTTTTAATGTTCTCACATTTCTCTAGGTCCTGAGAACAACCTAACTGAATTGGACTAGACATCCTCTAGAGGTCCCTTCCAACATGTATTATTCTATGATCTACAGCCATAGCATTAAGGACTGTATTTAAATATTTCTGGTAGACATGTTTCTAGGCTTATTTTTTAATCCAAAACTTCCACTGCCTTTGGAAATGTCATACCAACACAAGTGTTAAGCGTAACTTGCTGTCTGCCCTAAACCCATTTTTTCCACTTCCATTGCAATACACTGGAAATTAATGCTGGGGGAAGAAAAATGTAATCAAATTAATTTTATTAGCTCAAGACAGTTTACACTCTATAATGAGATCTGTGATACACAATAAAATCCATATGCCAGGAATCCTTTGTATGTAGTACAAACTGAAGGGTACCATTCTACCAGTGTATCACGTTCCCAAAAACAAAAATCTAGTAACAAGTGATGCAAACATGGAACAGGAATACTAAATAGCATGCAACGCTTTAAAAGGTTACAAAGTCTACATTACTTTACAAAAAACTCACAAACTATACTGAGGCATCCAAAATTTGTTTTTAATCTTGCAAGTGTGAAAAACAGTCCAAACATTTTAGAACCATTTCAAATACTGGTAAGACCTTTGATACTTCCTTGTATTTCAGAATCAGATCCAACAGTGTCAGTTCCAGAGCGGTTTACTGTCTGCTGTCTGCTTTGGTCTCCACTTGAACCATCATTTGGAATTGCCATTTCATTCGCTCTGGGGATGTATTTATTTGAGGAACAATTTTTGGTTTTTTTACCAGAAGCATCACTGGGTATTTTGCTACTATTACTTTTAATATGTACACTGGACTCAGAAAATGAATGCCAACTGGTAACCAATTGCCTTGCTGATTGATGTCCTTTTGCTTGTTCATTTTGCTTGACTCTCCTCTCAGGGGATGCTGGAGTACTATTTTGAAGTTTATACTCTCTGTTTTGGTGAATTATTTGAGCTTCATTTTCGTTCTGTAAGCTGGGCTGGTACTGCTGCCCAGAAGTCTGAATTTCTTCTATTTCCCTAAGAGCAGAGAAGGCACTGTTCACAGCCATCTGGGATTGAAATGTGACAGGAAGAGAAGCTTGGATGTCCCCAGCTCTGTTCTGAAATAAGAGATTCTAATAAAGATACTGATGCAACTAGAGGAAAAAAAAATAATCCGGTATTGCAACTGCCACATACTAAAATCTGCACAGCAAAATAAAGTCATCACACAATATAGGAAAGATCCAGAGATAACAGCAATCACACAACCTTTATTACCTTTCAAAGCAAGCAAGTTTTAGGAGATTCACAGCGTGATAACGACAGAGTTTCACATCTAGCTTGAACTTTATACTACAGAAATGTGTCAGTTACACTGAAGCAGACAAAGCCTAGTCACATCTATCATTCTGAAATACTTCACAGTTCGCAGTAGGGTGGTCCCAATAGTCTAGCCCACAATACCTAGCTGCTACAAGAATCCAAACTAACCAATACTAGGAGATAAGTATGAGAGTAGCGTAAGTGTTAGTTGAAGCTTTCTGTAATCATCCTTTGCCATGTGTGCTTTGTATACTTAAAAAAAAAAAAAAAAAAAAATCTCAGGCTTCTAAATGTAGCTGAATTAGATAAACAATTATTCAAACTGCATGAACAAGCTTATGTCACAGTGCAGAAGAGTCCATCAGCTGAAAACACTGTGGCAAGCCAAACAAATGTCAAAAAGCCTATAATTCTGCTTTATTATTCCAAATAATTTCAGCAGATTCAAACTGCAAAACTGGAAATTGCATTCCACACCAGTAAAAAACCCAGTGCTTTTTACCATCATGATTTAGAAGCTTCATGGTGTTCTTGAGGAATCTGGAACACTTAATGGGGAAGACATTGGGTAACTGAATCTTATCATGACAGTTTTATCCAACTTGGACAAGTTGGCAGGCTGCCAGTATCTCAATTTTTAATTCCCTTAAAAACTTAAGCCTGTTTGGTTGTTTTTGTTTTGGTTTGTTTTGGTTTGGGTTTTTTTGGTTTTTTATGGGAACTTTAGTATCTCCTTTGAAACATCTGCAAGGCATTCTATTTATTGACTTTAGAGTAGAAACTAAAACCTTCTGCTGTTAATGTTCCAAATTTGTAGTTGCCTGAAATTTGGCGAAAAATGGCCCACACAGAAATCTAACTGAAGTGGACATATGCACTGCAATTACCTAACAGAAGATTTGCGGTTTTCAGCAAGCTTATTGTACCCTCTACTATCAGACTAAGATTTTAAAACCACTATACATCACTATTAAGTGTTTCTAAAAAACCTAGTCATGGTATTTTCCATTTTTAACAGATGCATACCACTATAGGAACTTTGTATTTTGGAATAAGAAATATCATCATTATCACCAACATTTTATTTAGTACATTACAAAATATATTCCAAATGGTAATCACTTAAAAAATGTACATTAACCATTGAATTACTGTGATCTGTATAAATATAGCTAGAACAAAAGATTGCGTTAACTTCATGGATCATTTGGTAATCATTACTTTCAGTCAGATGGGGTTAACAGCAGAAAAGCGTTATAATATCAGGTACATTGCCATCAGTATTCCCTTTATAGACTTACTTTGCTATTCTGGATATGTTCATGTCTTTCTTCTTCAAAAGACTTCTCCTCTAGCATGTTAGCAGGGTTACTGAGAGTAGAATTCATTTGCGGATGCCCCAAAAGACCAAAATCTGACTGGTTTATCCCAGCCAACACAGCAAGTTGTCCAAGTCTGTAAAATATAGTTTAATAGGAAATGACACAAAAATTCTATCGTGAAAGACCTAAACATTCAAAACCAGAAGAAGAAACAGAAACTGTTTGAAGCTTTGAGGATAGCTTTCTCCATTGTTTTCCAAGAAGCCCAAAATAGTTTAATAAAGATGAAAACAAGTAGCTAAAGGTATTTTCAGATCTTTGCACAATAGGCTGAAGGTTCAAAACTGTCAACTGTCAGTCTTCATTCAGTTTTACGAGGTTAAGAATGAAGTTCTCCTAGTTAGCACTGATCTCAAACCAGGATGTTGGCAAGCAGATTGCCTCTCATGTAGAACAAAGATTAGAACTCTGTAATTCAAGCAGAAGATTGGTGCAGATCTCCCTAACTAGCACAACCTCTAACAGCCAAACACAATTACATGCTTCACAAATACAGTCATGTTGTTCCACCTGCCAGCTTACAAGTTGGCCAAACTTGTACTTGTGCATTTTAAGCCTCAATAATAAGTGAGAAGTTGCAGCCATCAGTCAACAGCATAGCATATTACATATAGAACCTTACTGAGAAGAGCAGTCTTTGTGACTGGTATTCTGTAACTTTCTGATCAGCTTCCTATTATCATGAATAGATGGAGGGTCCATCCGAAAAAATTATTCTTTACGTAAGGGAAAAGAAGAAGAGACCTCAGCAGAAACAGTTAAGACTTAAGTGATGACCTACCCAGCATCTTTAAGGAGGTCTAAAAAAGCGTGAAACTTTTGGAAAGAGCTCTCAATGCTGCCTAGAACACCTTCATCTTCCAAAATCATGTTGGTTACTGACTGCGCATGAAGAACCTCAGACAGGGAGACATTTAAATTCCTTAATCTTGCATTTTCAATTTCCAGCTATTGAGGGCAAAGAAAAAAAAAAAAAAAAACAAAAAGGGAAAAAGGTAAAGTATTTTCTACCATTGTCAGTTTAATCCCCACAAAATACCCAACCCCACCTTTGCAAGCCTATAGAGCAGTATCACAAAGAGAAATACCCAAAGTAACTTTTGCAACTGATACAGAGCTTCCTGTACCAGAAATATTCAGGGCACTGTTAAACTGAGCTCTGTGCAGGTTTGTTTATCCACAGCTGCAGTTCTATGCTACCATAGTGAAATTGCTGCAGGCACTCAAAACTGCTGGCTCAGCACTGTCTTCAGTACACACAGAATGTTGAGAGCAAGTGCAAGCAAAAAGATTTGTCTTCCTATCATGTTGTTTTGCATCTATTATATGACATATTAACACCAAAGAAATCATTTTACTAATAAAAACCTTAATGAAGGCCAATGCTCTCCCTTATATTCATCCCTCTGTATCAGAGGGACTGGATATGACTGCATCTCTCCCCTGCACTGTGCATTCCAAAACTGAAAGTTTAAGATGATCCAATTTTTCTCCACACTGAATATTAATCAAACAAGCTGAAAGTTGAATGATAACTCTAAGGATATACAAGGTTTTGTGTTTGAGGGAAACATTAACTCAGACACTCGTTTAAGATCAGCTATGCAATCACTTCCACCACAGGTTTTCCTTCTTCCATCTTTTATGTGAGGACAAAAATTATAAATCTGCGTAGTGCACTGTAGCTGTTAAACTAGCATCAAAATAAGTAAGTTCAAATATTACTGCTACTTAGTTTACCCCTTCTCCTGAGACAAGGTGCTAGGTGTAAGCAGTCTAGCACAACAGATAAATATTTCTTGCACTGGGTATTTAGCCTAAAAAGTATTTCAGTATTCAAACAACCAAGATCCAGAAGTGCACTCCACATTACTGAAGGATGGGGACGGCCACACTGGAGAACTACAAGGAACCTTGTAGACTGCAATCATTTGTGGGTATTTGCTCCCTGTACTGTGATATGTGGAGTACCATTTGTTGCTCAGTTCCAAAGTGTACCAGCACTTTCATTCCACTCCAGATCACATCTAAAAACCAAATCCATTTGTTTACATTATCTTACACTCAAATCTATTGCAAGAAATTCTGCCAACTGTTGCAAAAGAATCTTTTTAGCTCAGCAACAACAGACAGAGAGGAAGTAGACCTTACAATTCAACTGTGACAAGTTGTTAGTTTGGTTCTATCATGAAGCAAAACTGCTTCACAACAACTGACAAGTATGGCCAATGTATAAAACCAGCCAACACTTTTGTTGCCTGCAGAAACAAAACTTAAAAATCAAAGAGACAGAGTAAGCCAAATTAAACAACATTTGCAACAAACAGCTTTTCAGCACATCATGATAAAGAAGGTGGGAAACCTCAAAGAACTACTCATTTGCTACAAATTGCAAACAGTTTTAATCACTTTCTTGAGAAAAACAAATATCAGAATGCTCCAGATCCTAAGTAACACACCAAATGAATAAAACACATTGGAAGAGTAGCTTGACCCAGAGTTCAAGGCTTTGGAATAGGATCTGGAGAACAAGCACACGTTACTAAATGCAGATTTCATCATTGCCCTCAGGCTAGTAAATGATCCATACGACTTTGAACTGAAACTCTGGAACCTACCACATTAGAGGTCATTGATAATTACTCCTAATTAAGCAAGTAGATAGTTTGATTAGTGCCTCCTTTAAAAGTAAAGATGAGTAACAGTTTAAAATAATTACCTCCGTTATCCGCTCCTCAGCCTTTACTCTGGCACTCTGTTCTTCCTTTAGTTTTTCCATGCATTGCTCCAGCTCCACCTATCAGAACACAGATATAAACTGTCACGAGATTTATTTCAAAATGTCAGATCAACATGCATTATACAAAAACTTAGCATGTCCAATTAACAACTAGCACGTGGGATTCCAAGCAATAATTTATCTTGTACAAAAATACACGACAGAGGTCCACCAGTATGTAACTCTAGGATGAAAAAAATTAACACGGGCAAGCAGAAATAATCGTGATTTACTTAACAGATTTGCAATATAGCAACAGGTATATAATTATGGACAAGTCTCTTGGGCCTACGACATTACCATCAGATACATATGTTCTTCTCTACATCTTCTTCTTCCACTTCACCTTTTCAAACCTTATTTTTAACCTCATCAAATGCTCAAATTGAGCTCTAAAAAAGTCCTTAGTAGCCATACCTAGATTTTCAGAAGGTATTCTTCATCCAGGACTGTATTCCTTATTACAGCAGTAGGAATACAAAATTCTGAACTGTAAGAACGGTACTCTGTCTGATTGGTCTCACTTAGTTCTTCAGCAGAAAAAGTAAGCTTTTCATAATCCCAAGCTGCCTGAGTTAAGCATTTTAGTGTTGAATTAACAAAACCAATACCAAACTTTAACGTCTAACAAACATATTCTAGCCTTACTCATGAGGTGCCTACACTTGTATTTTAACTTCTAGTTCCAAGAAGTGAATCTCTCTGCTTCAGTGAACAGTAGTCAGGATTTAATAAGCAACACCATGTTTTCTTGTACCATGTCAGAGCATTAACATCTTTAATTACAGCATCTGAAGTGGAATAGGATTTTTTCTTCTTGCATGCCTTATCACAGCCTTCTGCTTCCAAAGGTAAAAACTGCTAAAATTATCAAGCTGCTCTATTTTTCAGAGGGTAACCTAGATGAATGAACAGTACACAAAGCTTCTTCACTTCTCTATATACCTTGTATACCAGCACATATGTTACATAGGACACTGCTTTTTGTACGCACCTTATCAATCAGATCTACAGAGGAGCAATGATCCAAACAGTACTGAATTCCTTTTTTTATAATCAAAAGCTTATTCAGGAGCAGACTACTGCACTTCATAAAAGCAATCAATTGGGAAGACTGGTGTGCAACAGAATGCATAGCGAAAATAATCCTTCTGCAAATGCAAAGAGGTCCTCACAGGTCTTGTAGGATGAGAGGAACTTTAGCATCTAATTCAAAGATAAGTTTCTAAAAGGTTCTAGATATAGCCCACCCAGTGACAACCACTCAGAAGGAAGATTATGGGTCTGTCACTACTGTCCAGTGAAGCCCGCTCCCAAGATCCCTCAATTAGCATCATCAAAGCTAACCCTGTAACTAGAAAGCTTGTCATATCGTTATCATCTTAACACAAGAAAGATTCTCAGAGGTCAGAACATATGGGAAAACCACATTTCAAAGAGTATTTGGGAAGAGATTTAACAGTATCTAACTGCCATGATATAATAAAATTGCCTTTAGGAATGGGGTAGGGGGGGAAATCTCTAAGGAGAGCCCTCAACAAAAACCACAATCTTACTGCAATCTACCTCAGAACATGTGGAAATAATAGGAGCTAGGAATCCTGTTACAGATACAGAAGCACAGCACAGAAAGTAGCGCCCATAATGTTCTACATTCACAAGTTCACATGTAAGCTAGAATCCTGTAACCTAGGCTCTGAAGATCAGTCACAGGTACCACAGACTTGAAGAGTTCTTACAGTTCCATTTATAGTGTGTGCACATATGCATATATGTATGTATTTCAAAGTTTCTAGTGTGTAGGGGGTTTTGACAAGCAACCCAACTTTAGAAACCATACTTCTATAGTAATTTTGTTCTGGACAGATTTTAGACAATTCTAAATGCAACAGCACTGACCTTTTTCTTCACATTGTATTTTCAAAAGGCAAAAGCTCAGAAAATGATTAAATTAAGATTTTCAGAAGAAACTTGGAGGTTTTGTAGTATCACCCTGCAGATGTACACAATATTTAATGATTACGGGCTGACTTCATGAAAAAATTTACAAACAGAGCAGCTACATCTCCTCATAAGCAGTATCAGAAACCTACATTTAAACAGAGACGCCTTGTACCTCTGCAAACATTTGTCATCACTGAATTACAAGTCTTTTGCATACCTTATTCTTCAATTTCCTTTTGAGAAATTCACTAGCTTACACAGGCCTCTAGCCTTTTGCAGAAAAAAGCTCAGAGAGAGGCAAATGTAGATCCAAGTTATGAGATTCAGTCCTCTAGGAGTGTAGTCCAGAAAGACAGAACCGATACATCTGCTATTCATCTTCAAGGCTATTTGTAGCCCTCAGAATTACTGTATGGAATATGACAACTCACACTAGACACAGGTAAAAAACTGAAGTTTAAAAACTAAAAACATACAAATATGAAAAAACTTTTGGAACCAGTTTGCCATGTTTTTCTTCTTAATTACACAATTGTCCTTATTTTTGACAAGAGGTTATGGTGTTATCTCTACGTCTACATAATTCACGTATTAATGTGTACAAAGAATTACACTGCTAACTATATTAAGGGTGAAGTTCATAACTTCTTCTTATTTAAGGATTTAAGAAAAATCTGGGAGTTTTTGAACTACATTCTTCATCAGAGGGAATTCTGACATTTCAGATTCCATGTAGTGGAAGGAAAGAATACTTACCAGTTCTTATTTTTCATTTAAGCAGAAATTCAGCTTTCTATTAGCGAAGGGTTTTTGGTTTTGGTTTTTTTTTCAAATGAAAGCACAACTAACACTGTGTCACTAAATAGTACCCTTAAAGCCCCTTTTTGAACAGAAGGATGCAGGGAAGTTCGTAAGGACTTGCATACTAAAGTGAAAGTCTGGTCATTTAGTCAATGAATGGAATCACGGAATGTCTGAAGAACTTTTTTTGGCACAGTGGCACTTTAAGGAGTTCCTGCTCCTTACTGTTTATTCCGTCTCTGCATCCCATCATTGTTCTAGCACAGCTGGTTGTCCTACTTTACTGAAAGGCTGTGGCAAACCCTGCTACAGATAAATACACTGGCTTACTTTCTAACTAGATCAGTCCCTCAAGTCAGCTCCCCCCCACAAGCTGCTCTGCAGTAAGAGCTATTTTAGTAACAGCACCTAAGCCCCATTAATGCAAAGAGTCCTCCAGTTCCCCTCACACACTACCACAGACTTCCACCACTTACTGTGCTCCAGTTCTACAACACAATCCCATACGCCAAGGTGAGTCATTAAAATGGCAGAAAACGAATCTGGAAAAGTATCACAATCACTGAATGGTCAAGGCCGGAAGGGACCTCTGGAAATCATCTGACACAACCCGCTTCTCAAGCAGGACCACCTACAGCAAGCTGCCCAGGACCACATTTAGATAGCTTTTTTTTTTTTAAATATCTCTAAGGAGGGAGACTCCACACACACAACCCTCTCCCCCCGAGCAACCTGTGCCAGTGCTCAGTCACCCTCATAGTAAAAGTGCATCCTGGTTTTCAGGAAAAAACTCCCATGTTTCAGCTTGCAACCATTGCCTCTTGCCCTGTCACTGTGCACCAGAGGAGAGATGCGCTCTGTCCTCTTTTCACCCTCCCTTCGGGTATTTACCTACATTAATATGACCCCATACATTAATATGAGCCTTCTCTTCTCCAGGCTGAACAGTCCCAGCTCTCTCAGCCTTTCCTTACAGCAGAGATGCTCCAATCCCTTCATCATCCTCATGCCTCTTCATTGGACTCTCACTAGTATCCCATGCCTCTCTCGTACTGGGGAGCTCAGAACTGGACATGGTTCTTCAGGTGCAGCCTCACCAGTGCTGAGTGAATACAGGAAAAAGATCACCTCCATCAGCTGACAGCACTCTTCCAAATGTAGTCCAGGATGACATCATTTTCTCTGCCCTAAGGGCGTACTGCTGACTTGTGTTCAATAGGTGTCCATCAGAACCCCCAGGGCCTTTTCTGAAATGCTGCTTTTTAGACAGTCTGCCCTCCGCATGTATTTGTGCACAGGGTTGTTCTTCCCCAGGTGCACACCTTCACACTTCTCTATTCAACTGAATGAGTCTTCTCCACATAAACAAGTTGAATCAACTCACCTTATGATCAGGTAAACACAAAAAAAAGACACAAAAGAGAAAAAGACTGAAGTAAGAAATGGAAAAGCACTAAGGGAGGCAAGAAAAATAGACCTCACAATTCAATAGTGACAAGTTGTTAGTTCCGTTCTGCCATAATATGAAACTGTGCTTTGCATAACAAACCAACATAACATAAAGGATGGGTGAGGCACAGAAACAGTTCGAGACATGGCCTAAAGAAGTATTTTAGTTTTCAAATTCAGAAAATCAGGAGAGTCTGGACCTTTACAAGCACAGGAAAATCAGAACTCATTCTGGGGTAGGTTCCTAAAATTTCTAGTTTTACCTCCCTGGAAGCTAACATTAAGCATAAGTTATCCCTTCCTTACACTTGCTCTATACGTAATACTACAGGTAACACTGACAACACAGGTCGATGCGACAACCCTTTCAAAAAGCACAAAACACTGTATTCCTCTGCAGTGTGTCCTGAAAGTAATATTCCTACCTCTTCGAACACCAAGAATAAATACATCAAAAATACATGGTTTTCTGAAAGCATTGTATTTCATGTCTTTGGTGCAATAGTCTCATGCTCTGTCAGGGAGGAGGGGAAGCCGAGAGGAAGCAGTGACAGGACACCTGACCCAAACCAGCCAAAGGGGTATTCCATACCACAGCACGTCATGCCCAGTATATAAACTGGGTGGAGTCACCCAGAAGGCGCAGATCACTGCTCGGGTCGGGCTGGGTATCGGTTGGTGGGTGGTGAGCAATTGTATCCTCTCCCCTTGTTATTTCCCTTATCATTATTATTATTGGTGGTAGCAGCAGTGGTTTTGTATTATACCTTAGTTACTGGACTGCTCTTATCTCAACCTGTGGGAGTTACATTCTTCCGACTCTACTCTTCATCCCTCCGGGTGCAGGGGGAGGAAGAAGGGGAGGGGAGCGAGCCAGCAGCTGCGTGGTTCTGAGTTACCGGCTGGGCTTAAACCATGACAGTTCTTTGGTGCAATAAGCACCAAATACAGTTTTTGGTGCAATATGCACATGACATGGAATTCCGTGATTCCAGACAGAACGCTCTTCATGAGAATGTTGAAGCCACTGCACAGCACAATCTCAACATGTTGCACACACACAGTAATATAAAATCACCTACAAAGAAGAAAGCTGCTATACAACTTTAAGTCCCAGCAACATGTGAAAACCTTGAAAATCTTTCTGAACAGAAGCTCTAGAGAGAAAAAGGGCAGGCCTAAAGAAAAAGTGTACATCAGCTAAAAAAGAAAGCAGGCAGTTTATTTATGCAGTATTTATACAGTTCTTTTGCCTTCTACCGTAACTCTAAGCCACCCTAACCCTCCCATTACATACAGATCTGCAACACCAAGTTTCAACTTCACTTCACTTACATAAAGAGAGTCTTCCTATTTATACACATGAACAGTTCATTCACCCAGTGTGGTACTCCATGACAATCACCACCAAAACCAAACTGACTACAGGCCTTATTTTTAGCAGTATTTATTTGGAGGCAGTGCAGATTCTCCAAACAAAATTCATATCCTAACACTTCAGAAACAACACAGTTATTCTGCCTGAGGGTGCTACTTCATAATAGTCCTAGATTACCTCAGCAGTGTTACTGAGTCACTGAAACACACCCTTTGTTTTCCCTTCCTTTCATAAGAACATTCCCTGTCAAGATATTTGCAGCAATAGTCAGTCTCACTAGTGCTAGTTTTATAGAACTGTCAAAGAAGCAGAGGGAATAATAAAAAGGAAATTTAAAAAAGTTTATACCAAGCTCTATTACAAAATGGAGCTTTTACACATTGTCAGTTATTTTCATAAATATTTTTAGACAACAATCATTACCATATATTAGCTATTTTTATTTCTATAATTAGAAATAACATTGAATTACATTTACAAAGGAAACAGTTGGAAGGAAATACTACAAGCAGTAACACTCCTCAAAAGATCGTTAACCATGAATCCAGACAGAGAAATTATGCATGTTGCAGCTGTGTGTATTAAGTGGGGTTCTTCCTCATTATGGCCTGTTTTGACAATATGCTTATTGTCAAAAGTGTACACATCTTCATTAGAACTATTCAGAGATTGGAAATCCAGTGCATATTTGATGCACATCTTTTGAAAATGAAGCCTGCCTGACATAATGAAGGATAATTAAGTTATTCAGAAATCCTGCTCCATGACTGGTTATTAGCTTCACCATAATTTTCTGAATAAAACATGGTTTAATTGATGTAATTTGCCTTCATGGATTTTAAGGCACAGAACATGCCTCTTACCTGTAGCTGTTGATACTTTGTTACGTTAATCTTATCTAATGATTTTGCCAAATCAGGGTAGTGGATAACAACATCTAAATCTTCTGTATCTTCGGTTTCAGATGTAGAAGCACTTTCCACTGTCACTTTCACAGGAATATCTGTCTAATTACATCAGAAAAGAAAACCACACCCACTCACAGCATTCATTACACTGCACAATAAAAATCAAAGTTAGTACCAAGAGCTTAATTTAAATGCAACAGTTTCCCAGAACTCCTTACAATCCATATACATTGCCCAGCTATGCAATTTTGAAATAAATTTGCATTAAACAGTATTTAGGAAAAAAACAAAATAACCTGTGTGCATATATTGGGTACATGCAGCAAGGATTTACTAGCAAAGGTGGCCCCTATGAGGAGCGGCCAGGGCTGCCCCATGCTGGACACAGCTCATTCCAGCTGTACCCAACCCACAGCTGTGCCCAGCAGCAAGATGGCAGTGCCTTAGGGAAAGCGTATCTAAGAAAGGGAAAAAAAAAAAAAGCCAGACATGCAGAAGAGGAGGGAACCAAAAGAGTGAGAAAGAGGAGAGGGAACACCAGGCTCAGAGGAGGAGGAGGTGCTCTAACAAACCGAGATAGTGGTGACAGAAATGGGAGTAAACTAAGTATCAAAGAAGTTTCAACCAAATGCTGATGTAAACTGTTATTTTACACTTCTCAGAGAGTTCCAGTCTTAACTTTTAGACAGTAATATTCTCTTGAGAACACTCTCATCTTTTTTTCAGGCATTCATCTGCTAAATAAACCATCATATGAGAGAGAGAGTGTACCTCAATCTTCACTGGTAATTCTTCAGTAGTATCCACTGGCCCTCCTCTAAAGTTAAAAAAATAACACTTTTGAGAAAATTGTTTATAATGTCACCATTGCCATTCCATTTCCAAACTCAAGATTGTAGGACAGGTGAAGCAGTAAGAGCAAAACCAGCAACAGACACTGCACTGTATCTCTGTAACTCTCATTACATCCCCATTTTGTTCTATAGTTATGATAGAGCATTAAGTAATATTTTGTTTATAAAGCTCCTATTTTGAGAGGCCAAGGTCAAGGGAATAAATTCATAAAATTCCAACCAAAAACTGTTTCAAAAGGGAGCATGATAAGAATATTGTGGTTTCCATGTGCAACTTTTTTTTTTTTTTTTTTTTTACTTCACAGGACTGAAATGATCACAATAATTAAGGTGGTATTGGGGAAGACAGAGCAGAAAGAGGTGGAAAAAATACCTAGGCAACTTGAATTGGATGCCAAATCAAACTATACAACAAGATCAGAAAACTAAATTGCATCTTCAGCTACAGTAAGTTTGATAAATAATCAGTTAACATGGGAACAAGCAAGCAAGACGGGTTTGGTTTTTTTACTACACCTGAATATGGCCATCAAATTATATCTCTCTGGGTATTTTAAAAAGATACTGAAATAGAATTTATGTAACATCCTCAAAAATTATGTAAGCAGAAAAAACTATGGATGCAATATGTAATTCTGTGTATAACTTTTAAAAACGTATTTTTAAAAAACTAACATTGTTCTCTACTGTGTTTATCATTCAGGTTTTATGCTTTAGTGTTTTCCCTCGTACTATGAAAACCTCACCTGCATCTCTTTGCACGTTCTGCAGTCCGCCAAGGAAGGAAGCCTTTTGTGCCCGGTGGTAGTGGTTTTGGTGAGTAAATGTCTTTCACAGACACACTTTTTTTCCCAGGACTTACAGACTTTTTAGATGGTAACCCTGTATTGAACAGCAACAGAAGTGAATTCATTATACTTAATTACTTACATTTACATTCACAGCTTACTCCTTCTAAGTAAAGTCTCCTATGTAATAAAAGGGACTGTAGGAAATCTACCTCTCAGTCTAATTTTGCTGAAGTGCTCAAAAACTTTCTGTTTGCTTCTCAGAAAGAGGGGTGGACAGCTTATCTGCTTGCAATTATAAGCTAGTGTACTTAACTGCTGTCTTAGGTTGATGTGAGAAAGACATGCTATTATTCAAAAAAGAAGCAAATTTTTTGGAGCTAAGGAGTTTTATTCACATTAGTGATTTCAGATACCTAACTGCACTGCCTCCAGTGGGAGCATGTACAGTCCACATAGATAACAGGGCTAACTATGTTTCAAATTGCCCTCTAGTGGCTTTAGTGTGAAGAACGCTGGTTTTGTAACTGGCAAGATGCTTATAGCTAAAGCATGTTGATCATATGCTTTATATAGCATATGCTATATAAATGCTATATATGCATATAGCTTCTCATGTTGATCAATTCTGCAGAACACCAGCAATATCTTCACTTAAGAGGAATAATGAAATGTTGTGTTCACCAGTCCAGTCTTCTGTTGTTCTTTAAATCATACTCTTCTCACTCAAAGTAAAATTAGATAATCTAGTATAGATGATCACTCTCCCCCAGGTTCTGTATAAGTCAGAAAACTGTTCACCTAGTATTTCAATACAGATAATCTCGTAAGAGCTCAGGTTATTGTTTCTCTGACATCAATAAAAAGACTAATTTTTTAATAGTATAGAAATGCATAACTATGGTAATGGGGTTCCAAATCTCAGTTCAAACAGCATGAGTGATTTTCACCTCCTAACGTTCACTCTTCAAAAATACCAAAAAAGAAGAAACCACTAAAAACCAAACCCCACACAATTATATTTAATTTCAGGCATTTTCTTCTTCCATCACCCCGGATCCCCACAGTTTACTTGTACAAAGACTTCAATATGATTTACGCTTACCTCTCTGCTTCCAGACAACTAGAGCAAAGAGGAAAGACAGCCAAATGTATTACAGTGGAAATATTAGTAACTCACTGAAACATATTGAGTGTGTTACAGCTATCAGTACTTAATTACATTCAATATTTAAATATATTCAAGATACCTATGTTATTTTAAACATACTATTTACAGTAGATTTATAATAGAAATAAAAAAAAGTTAGAACATTCTGTACATCAGTAAAAAATGCATACTTGTTTGTTCTGGCAGAGGACAGTCTGCTACAGAAAGGTTATTATCATCATCAGAAGTAGGCAACTTACAACTGACAAGCTCCCTACAAGTGAAAGCTCATGGTGAGGATGCACTCAGAATAAATACATGCAATGCTTTCACATATCTAAGTCAGCATTTCCTACCATTTTTCCAGCCACATATCTAGTAACGCTCAAAACAAGAGCAAGTTTTGTACAGAAAACACTGATGGTAGAAGAAATGTTACTGAATTAGGAATAAATGGATTTTTCTTTTTTGAAGAAAAGTATTCTGCAAAACACTGACATTTAGATACATTGACTATTTTATAATTAAAGCTTTTAAAGATTATTCTGTAGACAAAAATTACCACAGTCAGAGAAAATAAAGACAGTATTACCAATACGAATAGTAGCTTTTCCTTTTCGACCACTTCCTAGGACAATAGTTCTTTTCTTTGGTCTAGTTTTCAAAACATCCTTGGAAGATGGAGACATCAGCCACTTATACTGGATTTTTTTTTTTTTTTTGAAACAGAAAGACAAATTGGTTTAGTAACTGATATTTAAAGAGGTGCCCATTTAAGATTAGAGGGGGTTTTGTCAGATATATGGAGAACACTGCTAGTTACAGAAAACTTAACAAACCGTAAAATTATGGAAAACAAAAATCCCACAAAGCTCAAATTCAAACACAGATTCAATGCAAGTCTGAGTGCTACATTATCAGAAAGTGTTCCCAGAACACCACTATAATATCCCATCCAGTATTTTCCTCTCCCCTCTGCAAAACACTTCTCCTTTTATAGAAAAAAAAAAATGGCATCAACCCTATAAAAAGGAAACTCTGGCTTTTGCATTTCATTCTCAGAAAGCTGGCTTGCTAGGAATGACTGACTCAGGCCAAAGTTCTCCAGAGTAATAAAAGCTTTCTTAACATGATTTTATATTACCAGTGAAGTCAGTATTTTTAAAAATATGAAGTTTAATTTTCACTTCCTATAATAAAAAACCCTCCACACTAAAATAAATACATAGTGATAATCAAAGGCAGTTGATGTACTTCAAACTTCATTTCTTTTATAGCAACAGCTCTATTATTTAATTATTCCAGGCAGATATTAAGTTACACTGTCACTTATTTTTCACTGTGCATATAGCTATAGTTAGTACACAGTCTAGCACTGAAGCAGCTGTCGAAGGAAATGCAGCTGATATTAACACAAAGCTTACCTCAAGAGAGCTCTAAACCCCTCATCATAATACTAGGAACAGTACACCAAAGTTATTCGCATCCAATGCATAGGCAAGATTAAAATGCCACGACTGTACTCTGAGTTAAATCCAAATTCATCATTGGCAAGATAACCCTTTTATTAAAAAAAAAAAAAAAGAGAGAAAGAAAAAAGAAAAAAGAAAAAAAGAAAAAAGAAAGAAACCCCAAACGTAAGGAAAAAAAACCAAAACAGCTTTGAAGTCATGTAAGTTTTGCTAAGTCTACAACTAGATCTGGCTCCTGAGACAAGTGAATTGTTCATTTTAAATTAAAAAATAGACAGAAAGAGTAAAACTAAACTGTAAACTTCTAAGAGCAAGAGTATCTTCATTTTGTTTTACTACCCATATGAAAGAGCACCTATACTAGGCTAAGCCCAAAGTTTATCTAGCCCAGTAGCCTGTCTTTTGTCTGGGTACCTGTGGCTGCTGTAAAACATGCAAGTAATAAAGACAGTGAACATGTTAAGACAGTGTTGAAAAATTACTAAGTCCTTGAGTTGAGACTATGAAAGCAACTTGTTTTACACACACCTTCAGTGAATTTTTCCTTTAAGTTATTCAGTCTTTCTCAGAATCTACACAAACTTTCACCACTTACTACAATCAATCTACGATTACAATCCACTATACTAGCAACATAATGCTGCTAAGATAATACAACTTTCCTCTGTTTTAGCTGCCCATCAAATCTAAAAGCATCAAGCATCAATAGGCATCTCTTCCTCCAAACTTGAAAACCCAACTAAAAAGCTAAGCACCTGCATGCTACTGAAAAGCAAAGAGAACAACCAGAACTGGATGGAAGGACTGTTGAGACTTGTATCCAGAAAGCAAGTGGTGACAGTACATTACAGACTATTTATGGCAGCCAAGACATAATTTTTTGTAGTTATGATGGCTTATTGCCGTGAGTCTAGTCAAAAGCCCACTGAACTTCTCTTTGTAATGCAAGACAGTAGCACCTTAATATATTTTCTGCATAAGCAAAACCACGGAGTTGACGAGATGGCAGAGAACAGAGCTCTGCCACTTCTCAGATATAAACACCACTTTTCTGAGTTCTACTCATGAGAATGATGACAGTTAGCCTTTGGCACAATAAAAAGCTGAAACTAGAAATAGATTAAATTGGAGGCAGTACTAGGGATGATCATCTATGCAGCTTTAGGTCTCTGTGGGCAAGATACAGTCTGAGTTGGGCCACTTGCTGCAAGAGTAGACATCATATTAGTTTCACAGAGAATTACGTCTTACACCTTATGGTCAACAAGTGTCTACACATAGGCTAATGTCAGTCCAATTGATTCTTCATTTTCTACCAATATGAAATCCAGATCTGTAGCAACTACAATAGGTAAAATTAAAAAAAAACAAAACTCCCTACTAAATTAAATCATTTCAAAGATAGAGACGAATGTTTTCTCCACTACAAAAAAATGGACAAGCACATCCTTTTAAAACCTCACAGATTTGGAGGCAGTACATAGATGACAAAAGGAAGCAATGTAGATGCTAACTGAGTGTATTCTGTTTGACAAGCTTAAGCTACAAGGAACAACATTGCTTCTTTAAATCCGTAAATGTAGTCTATAAAAAAATCATGGAAAATCTGAAAAATAACTGAAATTTATGTCAAAAAATAGAAAGAACCAAAGTGTTAGTTAGATACAGAATTTAGAATAAGCCATTAGGACTCTCACAAATGCACTTTTAAATTGTTTTTACTTGTGCACTGGAGTTTTTTAAATCAAACAGCTGAATTTTGACTATTGACAGAATGAACTGTCCTTGCAGTTCTTTCTGTAACACAGCTTAGAGAGCAACTGTTTCTTTTCATTAACACCTCTGACCGTTTACTAATTTATTCCCTCAGTTTTGACTTAAAAAAAAAAAATTAAAAAAAAAAATCAATAAACCCACAGAACACCACTAACACCCCCCACACAACAAAACCAAACCCCACATTACTGAGTTTCAATATAGAGCACATGAAGACACTGCCTCAAAGAAACTAACTGTTTTTCCCTTCATAATATCCAGACTGCTGCAACTAAGATGAAAGTCCACTGTAAATCCTAGATTATGGTAGTAAACGTTTCCCTTTCAAAAGTCTATCAACCTCAACACCGAATGTTAGCATCCATCTTGTTAACCAGGTGGATCATCCCTTTCTTGAGTGTCTGCACCATTCCCAGGAGAAACGGCAAATGTTAGTACAACAGCCTACTCACAGACCTTATGAAATAAAGTATCTAGGCTGGTTTTATTTGTGGAAGAAGAAAAGTTATTTAGCAAGCTATTGGTCAGTCCTTCTTCATTCATATTGTTAATGAGGTATGAACAATCACTAGCATCGCCAATAAGACTTAAGACACTGCAGTACCTAGGTGAATATAAAACAAATGTCGTGGGTGATCTCTTAGTATATGGGAGATTACCTAAAGAGTTACTTCTTTTCAAAGTTCAATTTTCCAATCATCCTGAGCCTCTCCAGGCAGATGCTATTTTCATGTGATCCCTGCAACATTTTAAAAGTGTTGCTTGCATCTGCCAAGCAGAATGAGTACTCCTTCACAACCAGCCTCAATTTCTCCAAAAGAAGTCTTTAAGACATTTGAAATGGGAACTTCAATCCCCAAGGATCCTACACGCAAACTTCTCAGTTTATTAGATACTCCCTACACAGATCTGCAGCTCTGACTTTTAAGCTTTTTCAAAACCAGAAAGAAGAGTAAGTTCCAGAACAAGAACTGGGATTGTTGCAGCTCTGTGAAACCAATAGCAAGAATACACTCATTTGTTTGCTGTCTCCTTTGGGAACTGAATCTAATTTTTATGTTACTAAAAAATAAAACTCAGTATTTAAATAGTATATCTAACCATAAATGGTCCACATACTCAGTTTATGCATGCCATTGTAAACTCTCTGTGGACTCTTAGATAAAGATGGCAAGAGGTACTGTACTTTAACTCAACTCTGTTTTCTTATATGGTTAGCATCAGAAAGAATAGTAATGAATAACTTAGAAAAATCCTAACTATGTAAACTATTGGCAGAAAACATGTTTCAAAATAAGTTTTAAAGTTTAAATTGTGATTTTCTTTACTTTTTAATGAAAACTTACTACCACCATGTTAACAAGACAAGAAAGCCTACCAGCAGTCCAGCAGATATATTTACCTGACAGTCTACAGTAACACCCAAGTATACACACACATTTCCATTTTTCTTTCTGTTAAATTGATACCAGGTTTTATTACATATTATATCTTAAATTACATAACAAATCATACAAAATGACCAAAGTATCATGTTGCTGCTAGCGTTTTTAGTTTTCTCCCTTTCTAATGTTTTTTTAATTGTTTTTTAAACTGCTTAGAAGTCAGACTGCTCTTTATAACTAGAATAGCTGGTTTAGATTCATCCCAAACGAAGTTTTCCTTTAAAAAAAAGTATTTAAAAAAAAAAAATGCAACAGCAGTTAAAAAGAAAGCCTCAAATCCAACCCAAAATGCCTAACACATACCTCCGAATTAGCACTATTTCCATTCATAAGAACTTTCTCAATAATGCTTTTCATCATAACGTGATCTAGAATGAAAATATCTTATTAAGAGTTTCCTGTATGAGACAAGTACTTAAGCAAACAGATCACTGAAAAAACATCACACAAACAAAAAAAAAAAAGACAAAAAACCAAAAAAACCCACCAAACACCACCACCACCCCCCCCAAAAAAAGAAAAAAAAACCAAAAAAAACCCCACAAAAAGGACTAAGGTAGATACAGATACATACCAATTAATGGATTTTTTCTTATGTCAAGTACCACTAATGTTGTATTAGTTTGAAGAGCATCTAATAATGACCTTGCTCCTTCATTAGATATTCCACACTGTTGCAAATCAAGAGCTAAAATGTTTATGGAGGTAAAAAAACATACAAAAACCAAAACAAACAAAACAAAACAAAAAAACCAAAAAAACCAAAACAAACAAAACAAAACAAAAAACACCAAAAAACAAAAAAAACCAACATTATGATAACAGGCATGTGTAAAAGAAAGAATATTACTTTCAGAGAAGAAAACTAGAAATTTAGATCAGTGTTACATGAATAACTGCTAAACAACTGCAAAGGAAGGAGGATAAAAATCACAGTTAAGTAACTGCTTTTGACAATTCCTAGTAAATATAATATTTCCAGGCATCAATTAATTCAACTGCCCAAAGTAACAAATACACAACTTACATCTGGACAGTCTGAGTCAATGCTTCTACACATTCTTTGCTTGCAAAGTAAATTACGTGGTCATTAATAAATAACACTGTTATGGCTTTGGCATTCATTTCATGTTGTGCATGCACAGTATCATAGAATGGCTGAGGCTGGAAGGGACCTCTGAAGGTCATCCTGCTGAACCTCCTCGCTGAGGAGCAGGCTTGCTTAAAATCAGTTGCCCCGTACAATGTCTGGTCAGCTCTTAAAGACCTCCAGGGATGAAGACTCTACAACCACTGCCGGCAACCTGTGCCAGTATTCAGACACCATCACAGAAAGCAAGCGTTTCCTGATGCTCAGGAGGAACCTCGTGTTTCAGTCTGTGCCCACTTCTGCTTGTCCTGTCACCACACACCACTGGGAGGAGCCTGGCTCCATCTTCTTTACAGCCTCCCTTCAGATATTTGTAGGCCTTGATGAACCCCACCCTGAGCCTTCTCCTGGTTAAACAGTCCCAGCTGCCTCAGCACTTGTGGATTCATCCCTATGGACTTCTGTATGTCCAGTTTGCTTAAGTATTCTCTATTCTGATCTGCACACCTGGCTCAAACTATAAAACAATTTCAACAGTAAGTTCTTGATTCCATGTACAAAATACTATGACTTACACCACCACCATTAGTCATTTTGTACAGATACACTGTAGAACAAATAACTTCTCAAAAAGACTAGAGGACAAAACTAGATGACAATAGTATTTGGATACTTTGACAATTCAAAAGAGCAAAAAAGATTTCTTTTGAAAACAGATTACTCTTTTCAAGCTAAACAGGGAGCTACTCTTCCGGCTACATTTGCTGTTAACTGACAATTTTAAGTCTTCTGCCTGCCAGTACTGCATCTTAAGAGTCAATATTTTACAATACCTTTTAGCCAGAGGTCCTCTCCTAGACAATCTGCAAAGGCACTTGCTCCTTTATCTCCAACAAGCATGTTGCAGTTGAAAGTAACACGCCTCAAGCCGGTCATATAGTCCAGGTCAGGTCTCCTATATCGCAGGCTTTCAGCCCAAGCTTCTCCATGTCTTTTCATTGCCTGGTGCTTTGCAAACAAAAAAGCTGTTACGAAGTGCAAAGGCAAAGCCATTATTGATGACACAATCACAAGTTACCTTATGTTTAAGGTAATATATCGGCATTTGAATGCTCATATAAGAATCAGAGATACACCATTTCTGAGTTCAAGAAATACAAGTAATTTTTAAACATTAAAGTCATATGTATTCTGATCATCCAATTTGCAATGCAAATTGCTAAATATGGTGACAAAACATCTTATTACCTTCTTTTTGGCAGACAGACACTTTCAAGGCATCTTGGAATATACTCTAGGAAATTACGTGCTTTCATGTAAACCACTGCTAACATTAATTAGAATATTCTACTAGCCACAGGCTTACTAATGAGTTAATTAGTAACCTCCAAACTGTAAACTCAATAATCCTTACCCAACGCTGAAGACATTTTCAAAATCTGTGACAGTTACAGAAGCACTCCCTGAACAGGCGTCACATATTTATAGCCCTAATCCTCATTTAAAAAAAATACATCAGTCTGAACTCGTTTACCTGATGTTTATTAAGAAATACCACATTTAAATCCCATACCAGTAAACTAAGCTACTTTTGAAATACAAAGTCACAAATTTCAGGACTATTCCCATACTTCAGTATTTGCATAATAATAATTTGCATACAGACTGCCTACAAAGTGCTTTGATGGATTTATAGCTTGGGGAAAAAAAAAAAATCAAATGTATTTAAGTTCTTGTGACCATTTGGTTTTAAGAAAGGTGATTAAATTACCTTCAATATATTTGCTATATGTTCTGCCCCTCGCCATGTGAGGCTACATCCTGTGAAGTTTACATATCTGATATTAGCTGAATTCTTTACACTCTGACAGATTGCTGAAGAAAACAAAAACATGCATGTTATCTACATGCACCACAGCTGGATTATCAGAACATACTTTTTCACTACCATATTAAGAAGCTGAATCAGCTTTAACAGTAAAAAGCCTTGACAAAAAACAAGTGTTGAAATAAGAAGTATATTTTAAATACATTTAAAGTGTTCTAAGATTCTATATTTCTAGCGCAAGTGTTTAGCAAAGGCTATATGAACAAACTAGAACATATTTTGTTTACTTATGTAAATGTGAACAAATAATAAAAAGCTAACATCAAACAAGCATTATGACTGTTGTTTTAAATAGAAGTATAAACACCATTGTAAAGTACCATAGCTATTTTCTAGCATGAAGAAATTCAAATTTTTAAACGTTGTTAAATCATGTTGAATAATGTGAAGATTGTTATTTAATCACTATACACCAATTTAAAACAGAATGGAAACACTGAAAAACTTACCTATTTAAACAACTAAAAGAGAAGTATATTTAACGTTTTTGATTCTAAACTTACTTTCTAATCCTCCATCTCCAATTGGACAGTGGGCAAAAGAGACACTCTCCAGAGATGATGCTGTGGCCAAGCCCTTCAGAATAAAAACAGTATTTGTTAACTGGCTTGAAAAGCAAAACTACGGAGAAAAGACTGAGTCACCCAAAACGCTCACAACACTTTGTGCTCCCTACAAGAAACAACAGGGGGTTCAGAGGAAGGTCAAAACAAGTGAACCTTAAAGCTTGTTTTAAGCTGGTTCGTTTCTTTAGCACTGCAGGAGCCACAGCCTATGGGTAACAGCAGCAACCTCCTTTCCTAGAAGCTACTTGTGTTCCAATAACACACCCTGAAGACCTGCTTTCATCTCCTTTGTGTCCCTCAACTTTCCTTCTGTCATGTACATGCACAGTAGTTTCAGTCACAAGAATAAGCTACATGCCTCAAACACATCGCAAAGGTGTTGCTAAGAACGTTCTAATAAGCCTTGACGAATCAGGGCAAGGGAATGTTATGTCATTTACACAGGTTTAGAAAGACTAGTTTATACAAAATACCTCAGCAGAATCATTCACATAAAAGATAACACGAAGATGCCTTAGAAGATGAACAACCTCATCTGTGACAAATATTTACAAAATTTAAGTTGCTACTTCTCTATGTTCTAATCATGTTTTCCATTTATTTGTATAGTAACATAGTCTCACCTTTGTTAAAAGTATTAGATCTCTCTCCCTCAGAAGCAAACCCTGCAGTTCTAAATTTTTTAGTACATCTGATATACTGAGACAGCATTTGACAGCTTTGCATAGTTGGCCAGTCAAGTCTTTTGATCGAATTGCTGGAATTCTCCTTCTAAAGTAAGTTTTGTATCTTTCAACACCTAGTAAACAACAAAAATTACACATCAGTAAAATCCAGTCCCTACTGTCTTAGAAGCAACCATAACCACACCTTGCTTTTTTGATGCTTTTCTGGAACAAAAATACTTCCTTACGTGTAACAATTTCTCTACCATGTACCCAAATCACAGAAAAATTTTATGCAGCAAATTCCAACATTCTACATCAACATATTTATCTTTGACAGTTATCAATACAAACCTGATTCTTCAAGACCCTGTTGATGAAAAGTTCTTATTCCAATAGAAGTCAGAGTCTTATTATGCCTGATAGCATTGAGAAGTGGTGTCCAATCAGCAGCTTTGATGCGATCTACAATCAGATCAAGAGCACCCTGACTCAGGTTAGCCTTCACAGCTTTCAGTGGGACAGAGCCTTGAAGAGCACAAAGATGTTCATAATGTGAGTAGAAATCCAGCATGCACTGTCTTCTTACTTTGACTGACTCGATCATTTCTCCTATGTCATAAACGTCTCTCTAAAATGTAAGGAGAAAAAAAAACAACTTTATCCAATGTATAATCGATTTTGCAACACAGTCTCAATTCAACATGCACACCCTAAACACGAACATGTTCATGTCTACTGTACAGCATTTACACGTCTTTGATGTGGCTGCTAGAGCACTGATGTCTTGTGATGCTCACTACCTGTGCGAGTACAGCTGAATGAATAAGGGGGTGAAAACCTCCTTCATCTGCTTCCACTCGCTCTATTTTTCTCCTTATCAAAACTCACAGGGTTTTTTTGCTCTTGACTTTTGCCTTTTACTTGAAAATGGTAATCTGAATCACCATTCAGGATTGTTTTTTTCTTTAAATTCTAACTGCCATCAGCTGCCTGTGTGCATAATCCTCCTGCACACATTTTCTCTGTTAACAGCCATCCTTTATTCACTACTCATTTCAAACTATCCAAGCAAACAAACCACAGCTATAAAGCATTTTTCCTGGACTTCTATGCTCCTTAGAACTGTTTGTAAACACTGCTACTTTCGTATTCAAAAGCTGCAACTTTTGAAAAGCAAAAGGGAAAAAAAAAAAAAAAGGACAACCAAAAATTAAACACAGAGGTCTTCTGTAACTTCCGGTTTGTTTAGTCTTTTGTCTTTTTTAAGTCTAAACAGAATCCACCTCTCCCTAAAAATGCACAGATAGTGAATTACTCCCTGCTGCAGATACACACACACCCAGACACACAATCAAAACTATTTGGATAGAAATAAGATTGAAAATCTCCAAATTTTAAACTAAAAATATACACAAAGTAATTCGTAGACTTCTGGGTTTGTGCACACACAAGCGTATTGAACAGTCACCTTCAGTGCAGCACGCTCCTGTGCCAGTGAAAAACACACTCTGCTGCTCTAGGGGTTTGATTTTAAAATTTCAGCCTGGAGAAGATAAGGCTCCAGACAGATCTTGTAACAGTCTTCCAGTACCTAAAGGGGGCCTACAAGAAATCCGGAGAGAGATTTACAACCTGGCCAAATGTGAGGCGACCTTCCTATCACAGGGGATTGGAACTAGATAATCTTTAAGGTCCTTTCCAACCCAAACCATTCTGTGATTCTATGAAAACAGCAACCAAACCTGCATTTTTATTCTCCCATACAAATAGGTGTAGCCAAAACACAAAAGGCCTAATGTTCAGGCACTAACTGCTTTGAAGTTCTTGTTTTCCTCTTCAAATTTAATTTTGTAGTGTCAGTCTACAGACTCCTGAACACCTCTGACACTCCCTGACCCAGCGTCAAGGAACACAAATGACTCTTCCACAGAGAACTAGTGGGTTTCTCTGCTACTTCAACCAAAAGTCTAAATTATCATAAAACAGAATAAAACATGTGTTCTCCTAAATATTTTTACTGTTGCATACCCTATATACTTACCCCAGTAAATCTAGGAAAGCGGTTTTCAGGCATTAGTTTTTCTTATACGTGAGCACCCATGTAGCAAAACAGTACTAACTCCTAAGTAGAATTTCTGAATATTGCACAGCTATTAACTAATTCCACAGTCTCAAAAGGAATTAATATTTGTCACCATATTTAGAAGACCCATTTAGTTATCTGTGTATTCATTTCTCAAGACAGCATTAAGTATCCCACATGGGACAGCAAATATTTTTCACAGAACAATCATTTTCTCATATTGTTGAGGACTAGAAAGCTTCAGACACAGCCTTCTGAAACACTCTATAGGTCAACATGGGACAAGAATTACTGGGTAGGTACAAGCACGTGAGGAAAGCCATTTGTAAGGATATAATTTAGAAAACAAATAATCACATTATTAGTATTTGGATGACTGAACTTGTAATAGTAATAGAAACTCTAACAATAGTTCCTCTATGCCCTTTTGTTTCTTTCATTTTAGCTCTGATTTACAGCACTACTTAATCACCACCCTGTCAACAGGAACAAATGACTAAATTACAATACGACCATCAATTGTAATGCGCTACTGATTTCAGGTGATGTATCAATGCACAACATATTAGCCTTTTACCTCCAGAGCTTATGCAATATTCTTTAACGGTGGTTTTCAAAGCAACACCTGAACACCACACCTGTAACTGAAGCAAAGAAAGGAGCTCCTGGCCCTAGCCCTGGAATTTAACCCACTTGCAGGTAGAAAGGAAAGGGCCAAAAAAATCAGACACTCATTAACGCTCAACTAAGAAACAAGTATGTAAACTAGAACTCTTCTGCATCGAAGTTAGTGACCTGACACAACTGTAGAGTACCTCGACTGGCTCTGAGAATGTGCACAGGGGACAACTGCTAACTACCTCTTTCAGTACGGAAGCAAGATGGCATCAGATGATACTAGCTGGTGACAAATTAAAAGTAACAAAATAAAACACACAGTTAACACTGAGAAATCCAGTTCCATGCCGAGAGTTTTTTAGGAAGCTGTGAGTTTATAGCGATTCAAAAAACAGCTGCGAAAATTTATAGAGGGGGGCCAAAACAATTCCAGACAAGGCCACTGACCACAGAAACAGCGACCATGCCCGACGTCTCAAACTGTGAGACACACACAGAGGAAGCTGAACTACACACTACTCTCTGCTGATGCACTTTCTCCAGCATGGCCTAGCAGTCTGCTGGGGCTAATCACACTTTATTTGACCTGTTGGGCCACCTTATTTAAATATGTAACACAGCATCCACTTAACATACACAGATAACCAACTCTGGTTACAACTGCGGTACAACAAGGGGTTTTATGTTTCACCCACTCAGTATTGCCATAACTACTTCAGTGCTCCGCTTCCCCAACACAGCACACCACTAAACCACCATGAACGGGGGACCGCGCTACCCGCCGTCCCCCGCAGGGACGTGAGGAGCGCCCCGGGGAGCAGGGGCCGCGGCAGTTGCTCCCCCAATCCCCATACGCGCCTCACCTCGGCCCCGCGGCTCGCCCCTTCCCGGCGGACTCCCGCCAGCCCCTGCGCTCTGCCGGCGGGGCCGCCAGCCCCTGCGGGCTCCTCCATGGCGGCCCGGGCCCGGCGGCGCACAAGCCGCCCCTTCCCCCTGCGGCCCGGGCCGCCCCCCTCACACCTCCTCCCGCTCCCGCCGCCGCCGCCCGGCCCCGAGCCGCCTCACGCGGGCGCCGCCGCTTCCCTGGGATCCCAACCGCCGCCACGTGGCGCGCGGCGTCGCTGCCCCGATTGGCTGCGGCCCCCCCGGCCTTCAGACATTCAAAATGGCCGCGCCGCGCCGCGCCAGCAGCGCGCACCCTCCCTCCGCCGCCGCGGCCACCCGGCCAGCCCCGCTCTGGGGCGGCGCACGCTCATTGGCCAGGGCGGGAGGTCGGGCCTCGGCGGCGGGAGCGGCGCTTCCCCAGCCCGGGCAGCCCTGTCCCCGGCCCGCGGCTGGCCGACACCCCAGCGGCTGTACCGAGTGAAGGAACGGCCAGAAGCAAGCAGCGTGTCCTTCAGCATTCTTTACACACACCGTGTGACTTTGCGGTCAGCAAAGCGTGCGCGTACGGAGCTGTATGGATCCAAAACACTTGATTTACAGCAGTAGCCACACTCAGAGCCGTGAGAGCAAGCAAATTCCTCTTTCGTTAGTTGGCTAGGTTAGTTCCACAGACTTCGGGTCAGAGAGTTCTCGTTAACATTCAGTGCAGAGCATTGCAAGGAGCACCATCTAAGGCAAAATGACTCAAATGTGGACCGTGCACGGACCCTAGAATTTGCGGTTCGTTCATGAGTAGGGACACCAACTAACTAAGAGGATTATTACTGTAAATTGATGGCTAAAAGTGATTTGGTTATTTAAAGTTACGCTTCTAGTCTGCTCGTAGGCAGCAGGATTTAAACTGTAAAGGCAAGCAAACTCCAGAGAAGTCGGGCAGGCAAAGGCCTCCATAACACTGAGTTCTGAACACTGTATGTGCACACAGATGTAATGTTACACACTGCCTTTAGCAGACATCAGAAACAACCGGAGTAGCCCGAGTGCTGTAGTGAAGTGTGTCAGAACTTCCTTATTGCAGTAAGTCTAAGGTCACTGTCCATACAGGTTGTTTCACCATGACATTTTGTGAATTGAACATAAAAAGACCGGGCCACCATCAGTCCAATGGTAACAGCGGTTTTCCTTTTCGTGATTGCATGACAAAATATTTCTGGTGTTTGATGTACCTCTGGGTGCCACAGACGAAACTCGAGCAAAATGAGACTTAAATATTCTCAGAATCTTTACCTTTAAAGATCTGCTGTTTGTGCTACAAAGTTAAATCACTTTTTAACGGGTAGGGAGTTAAGGGGTAAGGACTGCTTCACTGCTAGTCCACATACATTTGAAATTTTCTCTTTGAGTAACATGTCCATAATCACTTTCATACTTTTTAAAAATTCCTTTACTCATTTCTCTGCACAGTCTTTTCACTCAGTCAGGATTTTGCTCTTGTATAGGGTGGCATGTACAAACCATCTTTTATCTACAGATCATAGGTGTAAGATGACAACCACTTTTTCTAAAATCACTTAGGGGTGGAACTTATAGGCATGTCCCTATTTTCTTCGGAAAATTAATCTAATGTGCTGGATATGATATTTCAGAACTAGTAACCTGGAATTCTATGGGTTTTAGGCTATAAGAAATAGAACACATCTGTGAAAATTCCAGAAGGGACAGACGTGGTGTTTGCAGCTTTATATATGGGAGATTCTCTGGCCTTGCATCTTGTTGCCAGTTTCAGTGTCAATTATGCTGTCCACTGTAGAAACTGTGATTTCAAGATGAATTCTGAATCACAGCAGCACTGTCACTGCCATGCAAATGAGGCAAGAAGCTTATCTGTATGCAATTGATTAGTCATGTGTTGTGCACCAAGAACAAGCCTGAAAAGTGATTAGACTGTTAATATAGCTCTTGTTATTCTGTGGCATGTCAAAACTATTATCCACACCCTTTATGGGCTACAGCTTTGAAACAATCACACTAGATCTCTAAAACTGCAGGCTGCATAGATCACAACTAAGTTATCATTAAAAGGGAATTTGTCTTGTCAGTAAATAGATATCTCCAAAGCTGAATTCATAATATGGCAGAGAACCTGCTCTAAGTTGCTCCCTTGGTTTTCTTTAAAAAATAATGCTGAGCATCCTGTTCCTCAGCACTTGGCTCATTGGTTTTGCTTTGCATTCTATTTACTCCTCTAAAGTTTGTTGGGGTTTTTTGTTGGGGTTTTTTTAATCAAATTTTGGTACACATGACACAGATCTGCCAAAAGTGCTGGGTGCTGCAGAAGTGTCAAAAGTGTTCTATGTCTATGAATCTTTGTGAAGGCTCTAAATGCAGGCTTTGTGCAGTAGACATCTGTATTATGTGTAATGATGAATGTACAGTTCATGTCCCATTCTGCATCCCAGTCTATTTTCATTTTTAGGGTTTTCACAGCCTCGCATAAAAATCTTTTATGGCCACAGTGTTCTTTGAAAATAACATCAAGGTCTGCATCATTGATCAGTTGCCAAAAAAATTTAGTAAGATATTGTCATTCAAGAACTATTCTGCATTTGCAGGGAAAAACAAAAACAACGAAACAAGCAAAAAAACAGAAAACCAAACAAAAACCCAAACCAACATACAGGCAAGCAATGACCACTTCAACCTGAACCACAGTATTATGAGAATGTGGTATGTAGTACACTCTCTCTTGCTTTGCACTAGATAAAAAAGCCATATTCCTGTCATTCCAAAGTATTCCATAGTCTCCTGTAGTCACAGGCTTCCAGGTAGTTACACTAGTCTCATATATTCAATGTAGAAAGGAGAGAAGACAGAAGATAAATGTGTTAGAGCATCAATGTTTGCCACAGTTGACAGTTCACAATACTTATTCAGGACACTAGATAACAGGCTGACTTACACTATTAGTGATTGTAAAGATACTAACAGAATGCATTTTTAATAGCTTTTCTTCATTCCTTTCATTTATTCGTTGCTGTGTACAGAAGCCCAACTCACTATCCCTATAGTCAAAGTAGTACTTGAATATTTTTAAGCACATAATATATATGACATGCTTGTTAAAACCTGTATTTTAGGGTACCAAAGCCTTAGAGTAAGTAATTTTGCTGCATTTCTTTTTTTCATGTTCAATCATTGCTGTACTGTAGTACAGCAGTACTGCAGTACTGTAGTTTTTTTATATTTTCTCTTTGGCTAGATTTCTCTTTTTTATGTAGAATGTCCTGTATTTTGTGACAATAACCATTACTTGCTTCAACAGTCAGAGTCAGTTCTCATTACAGTTTCAGATCCTCAAAAATACAAAATGTTTTGGTGAGATACCAGATGTCTCTGCTCTAGAGGACAGTCTCAAACCGGATCCAGTTCTGTCACTTTGGCAACAGTCATAATTTACTGAATTTGTTGAACTAATTATAGTTCTTACTGTTTTCTTCCTGTGTCTTTCTAAGCCATATGCTTGTTGAATTTCGTTTGTTTGTTTAATGTATAGGAATTCTCATTTTTTATCTAATTTAGCACTACAAGCTTTTGTCAGTCTTGTGCCTTAGTGTTAGCTTTGTTAGAGGCATCAGGGAGAAAAAAAAAAGGGCTGTGCACTCTACCCTGTCAGTGGGTGCGCAGCAGGTATTTTCTCTTGGCTTTATGAGGACGTCTGGAAGGTATCCTGCTTTATTGGTGTTCTTCCAATTATCTGTCACTGCATAATGTGTTAAAGGAATAACTTAACATTTTGCCCTTTTTTTAAGTAACCCTGCTGTATCTAGCCTTTTAAAGCTATTTAGCCAAGACTAAATAGCTAGCAATTTTCCTCTGTTTTGCAGAATTCCAGCTGGGATTGAATGCTGAGTGGCAAAAGGACAAAACCAAAACTCCCAAAAAACTATTTGAAAAAGTTTTCAGAACTGCTGCTAGAGCAGTTATGTCTAGAAGCCAGAGGTGAGGCCTGAGAGGATGTTTTGTTGCTATGTGGCAGTGTTCCTCAAGCAAAGATGTACTGCTAGAGCCTGTAAATCTTTTGCTTCAAGCAAGGAGGAAATAATTATTTCATTGTGTCATCATTAGACAGCTTTATCATATTTTTCTTGGAAGCTCATGATTGCATAATCACAAGTGCACAGTGTAATTTACCGTTTGCATTATACTGTACCCGGACATGGCACTTCAACACACATAAACCAAATCACAAAATCTCACTGTCTAACTCAGGGCAGTCCAAAGGCATGCCAAGTTAAAAAAATAAAAAAAAACATTGTTTGTGAATTTCCATAGCAAGGCACACTGAGAGATCCAAAGAGGTATGAAACTTGGTACAAAGAAAGAAGGCCTTCTGATGATAAGCGGCTGCACAAAAATTCTTGAAACATGGAGTGGGCACTGGGGATGGAAGCAGTGGTGAGGAGATACGCTTTGTACAGCCTGAAAGGAAAGGAGAGGGAGAAAGCTGGCGAAGATGGAAGTATAAAACACTTACGGATTTATGGATTAAGGAGGTAAAGAAAAATGGTGAGAGTGCCAGGGTAAATATTCTTTGATTTAAATATCTTGAGTTGAGTATAGGCCAAATAGATTCACTTCTTTTCTCTCTGCAATAGCCAGCCATGCTGCCCGTTCCATGGATTAGCACTCATTTCAGTGGACTTGGGAGCTCCAAGTCCATGTAATGAAGCCTGAATGCAAAGCAGAAGTTGTTCGGTGGAAATAGGACTTTTTTTTCTTTTCTCTACCACTGCTTGCTTTTTGTTCTCAAAAGCTAGCCTGCAGTATAATTTTATTGTTTCTTTCTGTCTCACTGTCATATATGTAGAGAAAACCTTTTCTTTCTTTCTGTCCTTCCTTCTCTCTTTTAATTTTGTTTTTTACCTTTCTATTTTTTACAATTGCTGTTAAACAAAGTCTGCCATCTAAGTACAGAAGTCTTCAAAAATAAGTCATTATTCCCCCAGAAGTTGTACTGAAAACTATCTAAGATCAATTCTGAACGTAATATATTGTTATAACTTTTAGAAGAGGCCACAGTGGGGAAAAAAACCCAAAACCCAAACCAAAACCAAAATCAAACAAAAAATTAAATGCCCCAAGGTCAGGAAATTACTAAGTGAGGAGTGTGGAGGATATAGAAAGTAAGTATGAACAAAAATAGAAACATCATTTACTGTGTGTGGATAGATAATATACTAAAGAAGAGATAGTCTATATATATTATATTGTATATAGGATAAAATATATAACATATATGTATAATTATATGTAATTGTATATATAAGAATATAAATTAAATATGTAAGATAATATATGTGAAATAACATCTATTTTCTGCTGAAACAGAGAACTAAGTAGGAAAAACTTATGATATAATGAATGTCTAAGAAAACAGCACACTTTTAGCTAACTGTTCCTGACCTTAATTCCTTTCCTAGTTCAGGAGCCATTTCCCAGGCTTCATTGCACAGTTACTCATGCTGTTTTGATTCATTACACAGACCTGCACAGCCTGAGCTGACAGAGTTGGTTAGAGTAACAGCAGTAATTACCACATGCTAATTTTGAAATATATAGTAATTTTGAGTATCAGTGATGAAGAAGGATGGAAAACACTAGGGTAGCTTCAGAAACGCTTTCTATCTGGTGATTAAACATATGATTACAACAGACTCAATCATGTAGCATTCAAATGGTTGAAAGGAGGAATGTTGTCTATCATCATTCCAGCTTTGTAATATTAATATATGATATCGCAAGGGGATCCTAATGCCTGAAAAACACAGAAATTTCCAGACAGAGTATCTCCCATGATGCACAGGAGATAGACACCCAGGTCACCACTGTACTTCGGCACTGCTACTGAACAGGTACTACCTCTGAATGCTAGCACACATTGGACTGGTAATTTTGTAATGTCAAAAAAAAAAAAAAAGTACACCAAAGAACTTCTTATGTTTTACAAAGCCAGTTTTATATCTCAGTATAACAATTGTTTGACTTTTATGACATGTATGAAATACAAGCAATAAAAGAACGAACTTACATACTTTTAACGCAAACTTACTAAATTACAGACTATACTGTAATGACAAAGACAGTATTACTTCCAAATACATTTGATTCTCTACTGAAAAGCACTTACAGAACAATGCAAAAATTGTTGCACAAGAAAAGATTTCATGCTTTACAAAAATTAGAACTATGATACTATGAAATTTCAGTATACTTGAGACCAGTTTAAAAGAATCAGCAACATCACTGCTGTCAAGAACAGTATTTTTTGCTAACAAATCATAGCAAGGCTATATAACTTAGAACTAGATTCAATTTTTCAAAAAATTAAACTCCATTTTCAGAACTAGGTAAGGTTGGATAAATAATGGAAGTATAGCATTTTAAGAACAGAATTTCAAGAATAATGAAGCACATAGAAATCAAAACCTGGTTCATACAGTCTACCCAAACTGAGTTTTCAGAACTATCACAGATCAAGTATCTTATTACTTATTAAAGAAAATTTCTATTCAGAAATCTGTAAGAATCCACAAATATTCATCCCTCAAACTGAGATGATAAATGTTCTTGTTCGGAGCAGTTGTGCCTCTAGCCCAGTATTCCTCCTCCTGCAGTGGCATGGAAACCTGACACTTTCCTGTGGTCTGCTCCTTTTGTGCATCCACAGCTGTTTTACTAGGCATGTTGAGGAGGTGTTTTTACTGTTCATTACTGACCTGTCACCCAGGATGTTGTGGAATCCATTTCTGAAGTTGCTCATTTTGTCTGCCTTTAGAAGCTTCTGGGCAGGAAGTTCCTTAAGTTCAACATCTGCTATGTAAGACTATGTATGACTTACTATTTTTTTACACAAAATCTTCAGGTTGTTTCATAAAATGCACCTTAGTTCTGTAAATGTGGGATTTAGCATGTAACAGTTCTGCATGCACTTGGGCATCAAACTGGAGTCCTAGTCCCTCTAAGTTGTTCTTGCAAATCAGCAGTTCCATTGCATGACTGTTACAGTTACCCTTCTCTGAGCTTTCTGGTAACTCCGTACATACTTCTTGAGGTCCAGAAAACAGAACTGGACAAGGTACCCACAGCCCATGGGCTCACTGAGCTTTAGACCACAAGGCAATGCCTCTGACCTGTTTTCAGCACCCTTTTGTTGGTGGCCATCATCCTGTTGTATTTTGAGCTGCTAATGCATGCTGGGATGATGATTTCAAAGAGACATCAGTGATGACTCCCAGAACTCCCTCCTGAGTTGCGAGTTGGAGTTAAGCATTATAAAAGCATCTAATTGTGTGCTTAGAGTATCTCTTATCCTGAGTAGACTGTTTTCAGTGCTGAATTTTTATATTCTTCCCCAGTCATAGAATCATAGAATAGAATCATAGAATAGTAAGGGCTGGAAAGGACCTTAAGATCATCTAGTTCCAACCCACCTGCCATGGGCAGTGACACCTCGCCCTAAACCATGTGGCCCAAGGCTCTGTCCAACCTGGCCTTGAATACCACCAGGGACGGAGCATTCACAACTTCCTTGGGCAACCTGTTCCAGTGCCTCACCACCCTCACTGTAAAGAACTTCTTCCTTATATCTAATCTAAACTTCCCCTGTTTAAGTTTGAACCCATTACCCCTTGTCCTACCACTACAGTCCCTAAGGAAGAGTCCCTCTCCATCATCCTTGTAGGCCCCCTTCAGATACTGAAAGGCTGCTCTGAGGTCTCCACGCAGCCTTCTCTTCTCCAGGCTGAACAGCCCCAACTCTCTCAGCCTGTCTTCATACGGGAGGTGCTCCAGCCCTCTTATCATCCTCGTGGCCCTCCTCTGGACTCGCTCCAACAGCTCCATGTCCTTTTTATGTTGAGGACACCAGAACTGTACGCAGTACTCCAAGTGAGGTCTCACAAGAGCAGAGTAGAGGGGCAGGATCACCTCCTTTGACCTGCTGGTCACGCTTCTTTTGATGCAGCCCAGGATACGGCTGGCTTTCTGGGCTGCAGGCACACACTTAAGCTGGCTCATGTTAAGTTTCTCGACAACCAACACCCCCAAGTCCTTCTCTGCAGGGCTGCTCTGAATCTCTTCTCTGCCCAGCCTGTAGCAGTGCCTGGGATTGCCCCGACCCAGGTGTAGGACCTTACACTTGGCTTGGTTAAACTTCATAAGGTTGGCATCAGCCCACCTCACAAGCGTGTCCAGGTCCCTCTGGATGGCATCCCTTCCCTCCAGCGTATCAACCGAACCACACAGCTTGGTGTCGTCGGCAAACTTGCTGAGGGCGCACTCAATCCCACTGTCCATGTCACCGACAAAGATGTTGAACAGGAATGGTCCCAACACCGATCCCTGAGGGACACCACTTGTTACAGGTTTCCAACTGGACATCGAGCCATTTACCACAACTCTTTGCGTGCGGCCATCGAGCCAGTTCTTTATCCACAGAGTCAAAAAGAATAAACCCCAAAGAGTATGTATTTCAAGGCAGGAAATGCCTCTTCAGTGGTAGTCTTCATCTCTGACCTACACTTCATGGAAAGGTATTTGTACGAGTTCAGTGGTACTGGTTTTGCAGAAGGAAAAAAGACAATCTCAGCAGAAAAGCTTTTTAATATAATATAGAATCAGGTTTTTTCCTATAAAAATTAATTTTCCCCTTATTGCCTCTCCTCCAGGGAAGATTTGCCTTCTTTTTATTTACCATGAGTCTTTGACGTTATGCTGGATGCTGCTTCAAAGGCCATACAGCACTACCTAGGACATCCATGTAATATGTATAACTATTTAAAAGAGCCTGAAGCAACAGTTTTGGCTTCACTTGGGTAAGTGAAGAGGTTGGGATGAAGTGAAAAATTAAGGAAGAATTTTAATATTGTTATTTTTCAAGACCCTCAGAGGAGTGAAGTTTTTCAGAAACAAAAGCTAGTACTTTACATGTATTCTATACAATCCAAATGTAAAAACTGAACACAAAATATGTAAGGAGGCTTCATCTGTTACAGTAAGAAAACTCACATAACTCACTAAGGATTCTGCAATACTGCTTGAACTTTCTCGAGGTGACAGTTGTATAGGAAATTAAAAGACTGGGACTTCAGCCATTAACTACAATGTGTATATGGTTGATGGCATAAAAAAACCACTAAGAGAAACATCCCATTTTCCAAACCTAGTAATATTTTTCAGAATTGTAGCCAAAGACAAACATATTTTCACAACAGTGACCTATAAAGACACAGTACCATTTGCCCAGCTCAGAAAAAGAAGTAGTCTGGCAGGCAGCCAATTGTGGGCTCATTGTCTGAAAAATGTTAAAGGACAAAATCCAGTATCACAATTAGTGCATATGGAAGTAGGAAGGGGTGGAATGAAGGAGTGGAAGTATGAGTCTAGGACTATAGAAGTATAGGAGTAGGAGTATAGAGTATACTGGCCTAATTCTGAGCTGGTATTGGTTTGATGGTACCTAAGAATTGCCTATAGAAATATTTTTGATCAACAGGTAAATATTTATTTTTCCCCTGGATTTCACTGTCGTCATGTCTCCATCTGGAAGCAGATTGTTCTTTTCTCACATATTTTTCCACTGTTCTCCTGAACATGTAGCTAACATGGCTTCTTCCACTGTCACAGCACGATTTCTTGTGAAGACTACCCTTGATGCTCACTGACCCAAGTGCTCTGACATGTTTCAAAAACTGCTAAGAAAACCCAAGAAAAGACATGCCTATTTGGAACTGTGTTTGCTCAATATAATCAGTCTTCCATCATATTTCAATCTTCCTTTACTGTTACATTTTCTTTCTAACCTTAGGTTTTATTCATCAAGTTAATTGAGAGACTAGCATTTAATTTTGTGGAAAATCAACAGCTTTAACATGCTGGCAATGCCTATTCATTAGGCAGGTGTAGTAAATGTTCAAGATTCCTTCCCTCAGGTCTGGTAATGAGAGATACTCCTTTTTTTACTCAAATTGATCAAAATTATTATTCATTTTAATGCTGATACTGTGATTTGTTATAAAAAAAGAATGACTTCCTGTACTACTGAAAAAAGAATGCAAGCACTATTGAAATCAGTGTGTTCACACATTTTCCTGAACAGGAGAAAGCTGCAGAATTGGGGATTTAGCCAATATTTGGCCAGAATTGGGGATTTAGCCAATATTTGGCCAAAATTGGACAGCTATTAATCCAAATAACTATCTTTCAATTGAGAAAATATGTTAGAAGAATACAAATACAATTAGAAGTTATGAGAAAGTACCTTAGAAATGGATCTAAAAGAAGGTTTTGAACAGAGGCCTGCAGCAGAGTCCTGACGAATCCCTGCATCCCCTACATGACTAGTAAGCAGCCCATAAACAGACACATCTCAAAGGAAGCCCCTGGCCAGATACTGGAATCTGCTTCCACCAGTGGAGGCAAAGATTATTTCTTAAGAATTGGAGCTCCATGTATTTATGAAAGGGGTTATGCTGGCTCTCCAACAGCGATAGGAGACTACATTGTGATCCAGTGAGTCACAATCCTGTGAAATAACCCAAATCTGTATTGTCTGACAGATGCGCTCCTCCTGTTTGAACTAACTGAACTTTGGTCCAGACAGGTGCTCAGCAAGTAGGCCTAACCAAAGTTAATGCTACTGTGTAAGGCTATCAGTGAGAACTCAGCAACAAACCCAACCAAAAAATGGTTTGGCTGGAGACTGGACTAATAAGCAGCCAAAACTGCATGAACACAGCAAAAAATCTGACTACAAATGAACCGCTTCACACTATAAACATCTGCAGTCAACAGGGCTGATGGAGCTCTCCCTCCATAGCAGCCGATGTGGGTGGTGATCTCCCCTTCAGTAGGGACACCTCCTGGGGTTACCCCTCACCAAGACGGCCTGAGAGATCCCTCACCTGATCACCAGACATGGATGGGTTAGTAGATGACATTTTTTCCTTGCATGTAACATTTCAGATACATATAGTAAGTTTATGCAATAATCTTTCTATCCCACACTTAGTAAATAATATTGACTGCCAATCATCTGTACTTATTACGTATTTTACATGCCTAAATTTACTGATCAGAACTCAATAAACTAATTACTAGATAGCTCTGTCTGAGTGATCTCTTGACTTCTCTCTTGCAACACATCACCATCTCTGTTTCTTTATATTCAGAATTATCCTAAGGAAAGAAAGGTATTTTCAAATGAACCTTGACTGTCTGCTTTTTAAACTATCTGACTGGTGTTTTCTATATGTAGGCTCTTTTTTTTTTCCCTTTTTTTCCCCACAATGCAGCTAGTTTTCAGACCAGCAGTCAGGTATTCCAGTTCTCCAGTATCTAGACATAAGATACTGTTAGGAAGACAAGACAATGCCTTTTCTTTCGGCTTTTAGCTTTGCAGCCTGTACTTAGCAGAACACATAAAAAATCATTTCACTTTTATTCAGGTAGGTACATCTGCTTGAGCCAAGAGGAATCTATAGCTAAGTGCCTTACAATTTTCACGTCATAGCTGATACTTATTTTTATGAAGAGACACAAAAAATTGAGTGAGATTAAGAATAGCAGCTTGTTGCTGTATCATGTGCAATAAAATACAATTTTTTAATATTGAACTCCTCACACATACTTACATATTAATATTTTAAAACTGGTTTTCATTATTTGTTTAACAAGTAGATAGGTCTTCTAAACAGATATTGATTATACTTTGCTCTTAGTGGGAGAAAAAACAAATTCACGTTATGGCCTGCATTAATGTAGTTTATCAATTAAAGGCTGAATATTTTTGGGTAGAGAACATGTTATGAACATTTCTTAAATTCTGAAATATTAAACTGTTCATGCTAATACAGATAACAGGATATAAATAAAATAATGTTTTTATTGGAAAGGTAACCTTGATTTCAAATGTTGTCTCATGAAACAAAACCTCTATTAAGTCTCTGTGCAGCTTTAATCAGATGATAATTCCGCACAGTTGAATACCTTTGAATGAATGCTGTGTTTTGGATTTAGTCTGAGAGCTATGCTGATAACACACCAAAGCTTTAGTTGTTGCTCAGTAGCGCTTAACTCTGATCAAGGACTTTTCAGTTTCTCATGCTCTGCCAGTGAGGAAGGGCACAAGAAGCTGGGAGGAAGCAGAGACAGGACACCTCACCCAAACTAAGCAAAGGGAAGCTAGGTTTTCGACAGTCATCCTAACTTTCTTATTCTAAGAAATAAGCAGAGTGATTTACAAAAACCCTGGTAAAAGGATTGATAAATCCAGATTTAATACGATAAAAATCTTCATTAATTCGTATCTCTGAGAAAACAATACTGACTTTTAGATTTTTGCTTTATATAACATGCTATTTTAATCTGAAGATCTCAAAACTGGGTTACATCAACAAGGGCATCACCAGCAGACATAAAGAACTCATTATCCCACCTACCACTTGTCAGGCCACACGTGGAATACGGTGTTCAGCTTTGCTCCCCACTATACAAAAGAAGCGTGGATAGGCTGGGGAGGATCCAGAGAAAGGCCACAAAGATGATCACAAGACTGGGCAGCCTGCTATATGAGGAAAGCCTGAAGAACTGGGTTTGTTTAACTTAGAGAAAAGAAAGGTCAGGCAGACCTTATCACCATGTTCCAGTATTAAAAAGGTGGCTACAAAAAAGGGACTACTTTTTTACAAGGAGTCACATGGAAAAGACAAGGGGAAATGGGTGCAAGTTGGTCCTGGTAAGATGCCCGTTGGACACAAGAGGGAAGTTTTTCACAAAGAGAACAATGAGCCATTGGAATAGTGTCCCCAGGGAAGTGTTGCAGCATTGGACACTTAGGATTCAGCTGGACAGGGTGCTGGAACATCTAGTCTTGGTCATGCCTTGCCAAGAATGGCTGGACTAAATGATCCTTGACGTCCCTTCCAACCTGCTATTCTATGATTCTGTGAAAACAGTTCACAATGGTAAGTACCACCAGGTGCAGTTGCATAAGATTGTCACAACACACAGGTTAGTAATTTCCAATGGTGAAAGTGTAATCATCTTAGTATTCAATTAACAGCAATTACTGCTAAGTTATTATTACACTTGAGACTAAGATTCAGTCCTGTGGGAGAAACTAATTGTTCCCTTCAAATGGTAACACCTCTTCTATAAGTGTTTCTAACAAGGTTACTGAGAAAGTACAAAACCTGAAGTGTCTGCATCACAATAAATGGCTCTGCTCTCCGGCTCTGTAGGACTACATTAATTAGTTAGGATTTGCACAAGACTTCCTTTCCTTAATGAGTTGACATTACACTATTACAAAGTACTTGCTTGCTTTAGCTATTTTTGTACATTTAAATTAAGCTGGGGTTTACAAATTTACTGAAAGTAATAATTCACTGAATTACCACATGGTTAACTATGGAACTCAGGGAAAAAACACTTAATGCCGAATACCCATTTCATGTTTCTAATTTTTATGAAACCCCCAAAAGATCAAACTAATTCATCCAGGTTTCAGCTGGGATAGTCAATTTCCTTCCTAGTAGCTGGTGCAGTGCTGTGTTTTGGCTTTAGTCTGAGAACAATGCTGATAACACACCAATGTTTTAGTTGTTGCTCAGTAGTGCTTACTCTGATCAAGGACTTTTCAGTTTCACGTTCTGCCAGTGAAGAGGGGCACAAGAAGCCAGTGGGACCAGAGACAGGACACCTGACCCAAACTGGCCAAAGGGGTATTCCATACCACAGCACGTCATGCCCAGTATATAAACTGGGGAGAGTCACCCAGAAGCCCCAGATCACTGCTTGGGTCAGGCTGTGTATTGGTGAGCGGGTGGTGAGCAACTGTATTGTGCATCGCTTGGTTTATTGTTTTCTTTTCCTTTTCCCCTTTTAGTTTTATATTCTCTCCCCTTGTTATTTCCCTTATCATCATTCTTATTACTAGTAGTAGTAGTTTTGTATTACACTTTAGTTATTTGACTGTTCTTATCTCAACCCGTGGGGTTTAAATTCTTTGGTTCTTCTCCCCGTCCTGCCCAGAGCAGGCAGAAGGAAAGGGGGCAGTGAGCGAGTGGCTGTGTGGTGCTGAGTTACCAGCTGTGCTTAAACCACAACACCTTTGTAATTTTGTTGAATTTTATATATAATTATCACAATGACTAGTCAAAGTTCACACAAAATTCATCTGGTGGCATGTGGCCACAAAAGTCTGTGTGTAAAAGTATACTCATCTGTATGACCTTTATTGTAATTCTTGAATAACAAACTTGAATGAAGTCTCTAGAAATGCTTTTTAAAAGTCCTCATGGAGATTAGTACACAGAGAATGTGTCTACTGAATATGCTCCCCCAAAGGAGAGAGCTTGTTAGAGATTGTGAAGGCAGTAGGTGCTAAAAAGAAATCCAAAAATGGACAGCCCAAAGCAAAACAGATCCCAAATGTGGATCAAGGATACAATGTCCAGAATCAAATAAGTCGTATTCGCTTTGTAATAAGGGAGCTGCTAACTGATGGTGACATCTTATTGATAATGATGCATGTAACTGCTAAATGAGTTATCTGCAGCATGGCTGAAGTTTTCTCTGACTTCAGTTCTACTCCTGTTGAGGTGGTACACATGAATACAGAGAGGACTTTGCCATGGCAAAGAGAAGGAAATGTACCCCTTGAGAGAACTTGTATTGTTGAAACACTTATCTTAGGACACAGGATTTCACATGTATTTCTCTTACAACTACTATCAATTAGGACTGAGATCTCAATGTTCTATAAAAAAAATATAATTACAGAAAAAAAGGAAATGCACTCTTAAACTGTCAATTCATGTCTATCCACATAGGTTACAAAGCAGATCTGGTAATAACGCATGAAAATAAGCAACATGAACGATCTGGCCAAATGGGGCAAAGGAAACAAAAATGGAATGTAACAGAGAGTAAGGAAATGGTAGTAACTAGGGTCTACAGTTTGTAACACAGAATTCCAGTAATAAACAGTAGTCTCAGCTCACTGCTAGAACTAGCTGGTCAGCTATTTAAGTATTGTATCAGATGTAAGCTTCAAGGAAGGGCTTGATAAAGCTTTTATGTTGACTGTAGAGCTGCTTTTTTCCATTCATAAAAGGAATAGAGAGGGATACCAATCGTAAAGATAACAGAAAAAGATTAACTGGCACTTCAGCAGCAGGAAAATTGAATTAAAACTGCAATTAAATTGTACTTTATGTGATCTAGGGGACAGAAAAATTGTGAATCGTCTGAGGTTAAAAACAACTGTCTTTATGAATCTTGAAGAGCTATCTCACTAATAAAGCCACAAAGTGGGAACAAAAATCAGCCATTTTGGTTTAGTTGGCTTATTTTTTTCATTAACTATCACAAATGCCTAAATGAGCAACATGATCGCTTTGTAAAGAGTGCAAGAAGATGCTGTATTTTGAGCCTTGCAGAAGACATTAAACTTGAGGAGCTGGTGATCTTGAACAGGCTCTACTGTGTCTGCTCTACTGGAACTTGCAATTGAGAAGCCCATATGTTATTAATATAATCAGTAAATTATAATATATATTTGGGAAAGGGAAACTGTATGTGGATCAAGGGGTGGAATGTATTGATCCTGACTGGGAAACCGCTGTACACCACAACTAACCAGCACGGCTTTAAGGCTGTGCAGTGGCATGCCACGCCGCATGACCCTCTTCGCCACAGGGCAGATGCAGCCTGTGCATGGTGCCGCAGGAGCCTGCAGGCAGGTCCTGCTTGGCACCACAATGACGCCTCCCGTGTGGCCATGCCCTGATCTAACAGTGAGGCAAGGAATTGTCTTGAGAACATTTAAGTTACTTTCAGAGAACTGATTCTAAGGACTGATGAAAAATGATTGAACTATGTACTACAAAACCCACTCAAAATTAGCACATTAGCATTTTTAGTCTCAAATAAAAGGAAAATTTTGTAACCTTTTGAAAAATCCCTAATTGCATGAAGTGTTTTCTACCTCTGACTCCCTGTTTGATTCTACAATGTAATTTCTTCATTGCTGGGTTAGATGCAAAGAACTTACTAGTGGGTAGATCTCTACATCTTTATGGCACATCACAAAAGTGAACTCACATATTTTAAAGGGAAGTCCCTAACTCATTTGTAATCTTCTGGTTTTAATCTTTGCAACTTCCTGTAATATTGCACCATAATTATGTTAAATGCCTAAGTGGACAGTTTAATTATTTCTTCATCTCCAGAACTCCTGGCAGTATTTGAATTGTCTCAACATAGATTTTCATTTCATTTGATGTTGACCGGTGACAAATGCATCTGTTTAGAGCTCAGGTTCTGAAAGAATTTTCTATGGAGACAAATGTTTCTAGTCAGGTGGAATTTTTAGCTAAATTTGAGCCTAAGATTATGACATATTCCTAGAAGGTTCTGATGAAACAAATAGTCTTTCAGAGAAAAAAAAAAAACCCACCTAAACCGCCCCCCAAAACAACACAAAACTGTGAGTCTAGGTCATGGCAATTAAAAATTTTCAGTATATTTCATATAAAAATATTAAATCCTGCTTTTCTTATTCAGTGACTACTGAATCTTTATTCAAGCTGATTTGATCCAGACAGTGTCTATGCTCGTATCATGTGTGAGAACAGACAGATAAGAAGCCTTCTTCTGCTGTTTGTCTCTATCTCTTTTTCTAATATCATCCAACATATATATAGAATGCCAGTCACTCATCTCTTTGAATCCTTGTTTTGTTTTGATTTCATTATATTTAGAGTCTAACCATTAAATCATTTATTTAGTTAAAGTTGTTGTTTTGGTAAAGAAAATAAAGTGTGGCATTTTACAAGAAGGCTCATCTGGGTCTGACTATAAGTGCCTAGTATTAAGTAAAAAAATGGAAAATTATACAAGTTTTGGCTTCAGGATTTTCTCTTTGAAATTAAGATTTTTTTTTTTCTGAATGCTAGTGATCTACTAAGCTTTGTACACTGCTTGCTTAACACATTGGATGGCATTTTTTATTTGTCAAATTAAAACAAAACCTAGAGTTTTTGTAATGAGTCACTGAGAACTCATTACAAAAGATTTATACTGGTTTATTTTGATTAATTTCATCTGGCTTTATATTTCATAAATAATTTCTAATGGCAACAGTGATGTTTCAGATTCAAAAACCCCAATTAAGCTTGTTATTTCACTGTACCTGAGAACCGATGGTTTTCTCAGAATCTGGTGTGGCTGAAAGAAAAGGAACAATGGCATGACTTCTGCACATTATACTGTCTGCATCTTCAGAAAGGCATAGTCTGTAGGAAGAGATAATACCTTTCATTAGAACATCTGATACGTGTAAATTTTAGACTTAGATTTTCAGTGTGAGCATGCTGCAGATTATACTGCTTTTTTAAAGACAATGTAATACAGAGCTTAACTTATGTTAAATAAAGTTGTTAGTAGTTGGTTCAGTAAAGCAAGCACACTGTGATCTTCTTTGGCATAAAGACCAATAAAGCTGACACAGCAACTTCACTACTGCCTGCACTACTTTGTCTTTACTCTTAATTTACACAGTGTTCAAATACTAAAAAGATAAACTGTAAAGGAATTAGTAAAACAGAGAAAATGGAACAGAAGTCAGTGTCTTAAGGGAAGACTGCTGTAGTGTTAAGGAAGAGTGCTATATTGGGGTTTTTCCTCCTCTTAAAAATTCTAAATTTAAATACACTTGCATGTTATTTGGTAAGATGGTATGTTTGTATTTTCATGTTCCTCCACCCAGTTTGGTTACTTCTAACAAAAAAAAAATCCATCCCAAAGCCTAGTCATGATACATAACATCTTGAATTGGTATCATTGGTATGAATGTCAGAACATATTTACTATAATTTTGACTTATTGCTATTTACTATAATTTTGACTCATTAAATTTTTGCTTAGGCCCTTTTTCCATGTACCAGCTCTTTTGAGGTCATTAAAAATAGAACACATATTTGACTCAAGAACATCAGGAAGCGAAGGGGGAGAGCAGCCATTTATAATTACCTGAAATAGGATAATAGCGGCATTGCTACTTCTGTGCAAAGAAATGAATTACAATGTTTCTTGTATGCACTGAATTCATTCTTAAGAGTATGCCTTAAGCTTTTTCCAAGCTACTGTGAAACTACAACACAAATGGTGTGGAGTACACTTTTGAATTAAGCTTTAAAAGAGGAATATGGTCTGATGCATTTAGATTTCGAGGCTCCTAAGGGATATTTTTCCCATTAAAATGTTTCTTGGTGCATTGTGCAAGAAATCACATGAGGAGACAAATTCTGGTTTTCAGTATATCCACAGGGCTTTTCTCTCACCAGTTTTAGCTAACTATTTGTATTCAAGGTTAAAATGAGTCCTAAATAAATACTTGCAAACTTTAGTGGTCACCAAACAGCCAAGAAAAGAAAGTAAGGTTTTATATGTAGGAAAAGATGTAGATGCAATCAAATAACATTTCATGCATTTTCTAAGTAGACAGGTGTTCAAACATGACACCTGCCTCAGTTACCTCCTAGAGCTTTTGGAGAAATAAACTGTATTTTACCCTGAATGGAACCTCAAGTCTCATTTTGGTTGTCTTTTCATCCACAATACCTGTAGAGACAACAGTATCACTGACATAGAATCACCAGCTTCCATCTGATACCTGTGTGCTCATATTCCTTTTGATACACATGTGTGGGTCCTGAATTTGTAGGGCCTGTCATATGAACAGAAGCACAACAACATTCTAGTATACCCTTTACAAAGTGCAATTGCATTACAGCTAAATAAAATGCATTTGACACTCTAGCAGTACATCACTGGCTAACTTTTCTTTGTTTCAACATTATGTTCTACTTCTAGCCTGGATTTAAAACTATTTTGAACACGTGTCTTATGCCTCCACCCATAAAATCTCCTTGAACCACTGAGACTGGGTATTCAACCCTGACCTTGGTAATTAACTGACAAAACAAAAGCCAGGAGGGTGGACAGGAACTTTGCCAAATTTAAGAAATATTGCTAAGAAAACTAGAATTTAAATAATGCCAGAAAATTAAAATGGGAAAATGCCCTATCTGGAACTCTGCCTAAGGCCAACAGCTCATCAGGATTCAAATAAAAAAATGGCATATTTCTGACAATGCCTGTTAGTGCCAAAGAACAAGCTATTTCTGGAAATACTAATGTAGACAAGCAATTCTAGGAAAATGCAATTCACATTAAGAATTTCTTCGGAAGAACCCATCGTACCCCTGTAATACAATACTGCTGTCACAAGGCTTCTGAGTTGATTTCGTGTGAGTGTGCATCTGCATAAAAATATACAATGAAGAGTGGAGAGAGTCCCTGGTTTGCCACATCCAGTGCAACAGGTACAATTCCAGACACATGACTCAGCTGCAGCTTTTTGTCACTTGTCTTTATGTCTTTTTGGCTCTTCAATGTATCTGTGAAAAAAAGTATCAGTGCTGCATGTAGAGAGAAATACTGGCTTGCATGAAGGCAAAGAAAGTAGCTATCAATGTTTATTGTTTAAATTTATTTTTTCTTTCTCTGATTTTCCACTTTGCAATACCAAAACTATACCCATTAATTTCTTGTTGACTGTTTAGCTATGTGACATGGCAGAGCATTCCTTTTGGAGGAATAAACTCTACCTTGTTCTGAGTGCAGCCCAATGGCCCAGTCTAATTGATTTGATTTCTATCCAAATCATCTGTAGAGAGAACAGCATTACTGGATTATAATCAGTGTCATTCAGGCATCCATGTGCACATGTATGTTGTCAGATAACTATCGCAAAACACAGATTATTATAAGCTTCAGAAATTACAAATATCAGCACGTTATTAACTCTTAGAATTAATCCCTTATAGCAAAAAGAAATCATCATAAAATGTACCTTTTTTCTTTAGCATCTAGGAGTCTTTTCATGGACGTGTAAGTGGAACAAGATTAACTGTATGCAAGCACAAACATTAAATCCTATCTCTGCCCAGTGAACATGGAAAACTGTTACATGTGAAAGTACACACACTCGTGCACATTACGCGATAAATGCCAAAAAACTTCAGAATACTAAATATTTTCCAATTAAGTACTTCAGCAAATTAAGTAAAGCAAATTAAGCAAATTAAAGTACTTCAAAGCAAATTAAGTACTTTAGTCCTCTCCCCTGTTAGTAGCATGTTACCAGAAACTGAAAAATGTTACTTCTTTATTGTTAATTTTTCTCTTTACCTGACGGACATTTTACCTATGAGAACAAAATCCAGGTTTTCCAGTTGTTTGTATGCAATGGAACAGTAGAGGGAGCTCAAGTCATTCTGTGAGTAAATCTCACGGAATCATGACTAGTTTCTTAGCATAAGCAAGTATTAATGACAAAAGTTTTGCCTCAAGTTTGAATATGCAATGCAATTCAAAGTTTGTTCTCAGTATCCAACCTAAAATATAACCACTGACTATCCTGAAAATTTCCAGTCTCTTCAAAGTTGTAGATCCATAGAACATTCTTTACTTTGGAGTAAAAAAATAAACTTCTTGAAATCTCTTTGAATGTACAACCATCAAAACAAAATCTGTAATTCAGAGTCTTTTAATTTAGATTCTATGTAAGGTAATTCTATGTAAAATTCTATGTAAGGCTAATAGAAATGAAGCACCCTGAAACCCTGCTTTGTTATTATATCCACAACAGGGTAATAGATTGTTTTTATACAAACATGTATTTAAGCAACATTAGCACCCTATACAACTCTGTGTTTAGGTTCAAAGCAGCATTTTGTAAGTGTTAAGTAGTCTCTTTTCTCTATCTCTTCAGACAAATTAAACCAGTCCTATCCTTTTCTTCTCCCTACTGAAAGTTCCTTCAAATATTATTATAGATTGACCAATCTTCCTTAAGAGAATAGAGCACTATCTAAATTCACTGTTAAGTGCAGGGGAATTTGATTAATATCATTGTTCTACTACATAGGAATCATTGTTCTACCAACATTAGCTGTACATCTCAGGCATGAGATTTTTTACCCTTTCTGCCTAAATTCAGGTTCACAAATGAGCTTATAAGGGTTTAGGCAACATATTATCTGGCTATCTTATGAAAAACTGAGGTTATAGTTGTAACTAGACTATAACTAGAGTTATAACTATGGTTATAAACTGAGGCTTACAATACAACCCACATTTTTACCTCAGTATGTAACTGAATGGCTCAATTCCTGCTGAAGTATTAAATGGAAGTCAATTATTTGCTATCTTCTAATTCAGTTTTCTCCACTATTTCAAATACTTCTGCAGGAATCTTACTTTCCTCAAGTATTTGTGATGGCTTTACGTAAGACTTAAAGAGGATAATTTTTTCTTAGTACTACAAGCTTTTCTAATGGATTTTCACATGAAGGTAGAAAATAACTCCATTGTTACTCTACTGCCACTTAAAGGACATCGATTACTCATTGTTTTGAGATCCTTCTCTGCATTCACTTGAAAATAGTAGACTGAAAACAGTCTCCTGAAAATACTTCTGTTAGCATTTTATAAAATTATATATGGCAGTAAGAGTCACTTAATCGCCCATCTGAAAATTAAATTGACCAGGTTATAATTTTTATCCTTAATGTCACTTACCACTCAGATATTTCCTTTTGTTTTTCATTAAGAGATCTGGTAGTAACGTACAAAAGATACTGATGCTCCTATTAGTACAAGATGTATTAATACAAGCATAGACAAAGTACAGAATTCATTACTGAAGCTTCCAAATTCTTGCAGTGAATTTTTATTTCAATTGCATTACCAAAAAGGCAATTTTAAGGGAGTAATTGTTTTCTGTTGACATTCACTAGAAAAATGTCACATTGACTCATGTTTTTCCATACTCTATGTACAGAAGTTCTGTGGAAAGAGGTATTTGCAGTTTCCTAGCTGTGAACTGTCAGTTTGCATTCACATACAAACTAATTTTTACATTGAATTTTCTTCATTTATGAATGTTTCTATGTTTGCTACTTTTTAAGATTCACTACCAGGTGAAAATACATATATAAATGTGGGAGAACCAAAATGCATTTTCCCTTTAAATCTTTTCCTAATAGCTGCCTCTCTTTGATTTTGGAGTCAATTTCCATTGTAAAATTATAGCCAATGAGATAGTTTTCTACAGTTCTTCTAGTGACATACTTTGGATTGCAAAAAAAGTTTATCAGCTGATAAACTCTTTGGATGATGGAAGGAATTATGATAATAGTTTCCAAAAAGATACTAAAAGAACTACTTCTGTACAGGTACTTGTGTAACTTGTCTCCCTCTCTTGTGACATAGAAAGAAATAAGGTGGGAATGATGGCCTACCTACTACAATAGTCTAATGGTTAGACTACTTCTGAGGATGTGCGATGAAATATTCACTGAACAAACTGGAGGATTCACATCATTACAGTGTGTATGTTAAATATCTTAAAGGGAGCTCAGGGCCTGATAGTGAAGTGTGTGGTCATGAAGAACAGTGGAATTCCATTGAAGATGACAGAGTTACAATACCATGATTGAATGAAATCAGAACTAAGTAGCATATGCCCAAGAAGAGCCTGTAGGAGAAGACTAAAAGTTAGAAGAGAATGCTTGAGGTCTCAGATAAATAATCCAGACATCTAATATCATTAACACCTATAACCCAGCAAAGCATCAGATGTCCTACTGACTGCAAAAGAACTAGACATTCTTTGATGAAATAGCTAAGAGTAACTTAGTTCAGAGTTGCACAAAAATAGAAACCCCATAAAGATTAAAAGCTGCTTTGTAAACAATACCAATTCAAACAGCTGAAATAAAAACGTGTAAAAGTAAGCATAAAAGGTATCTTGACAGAAATGGCAGTATTCCTGTGCTTCCAAAATATGTATTTATAATTTAGGTCACAGAGGCGGAGGACTACTGTCCCACAGACTATAGATACTGGGAGGAATACTTTGTCACAGACTTTGCTCAAACTTTTGGGAGGAGATTTTAATCTATGTAGCTAACAAAAAAATAAAAATACAAATACGATAGCCTGGATATAAATCACATCCATTTAATGATAAAAACAGTAGAGCAACAATAGGACGAACATCATCGCAGCAATAGCAAGCGTTAATATTGACCACTTAAATATCTCTTTAGTGAGCCGCTGTAGTACTGTGATATTAACTCATACTTTACTAATCTAATAATGTAATTTGTCTCATATAGCTATGCCAAGTGGTTCTTTTCAGAGCTGGAATTTTTGATCCTGTCCCACTAGAGCTGTGCAGACCGTAGGGCAACAGTTGGCTGATGCAGCTGATCATGGCTTATTGCCATGGAAAGAGTGGCTTGCGCCACCCTGGTTTGCTGGCCGTTTCCCTTGAGCAGGCTCGAAGGGTCATCTGAAGCGCTGGGAAGCCGATGCAATTCCTAACAACACACTAACTCTGGGGGCAAAAAAAACCCCAAACAATAAAACAGGAACGGTTCCATGTAGAGTTAAGCAGTTACATCAGCGTGTGAGGGCCAGGGCTGCCAGAAGAGAGGTCTGAGCAGAAGACAGTGCATCGCACGGGAGGGAACTAGGGGGTGACGGAGGGCAGAAGTCTTCCTCTGCCTCTTCTGTCCCGCTTGCCTGTGCTCTGAGCACCAGGGCCTGCTGCGCACAGCGGACATCTCACCGACAAGGTGCGCTGCGGACAGGAGCCATCGCACACACAGCCCCCAGCAGGGGGCCTCGGTGTCACTCCTGTCCCTGCACCTGCCATGGCACCTCCCCCCTCCTTCTGCCCTTTCCTGCCCTCTCCAGCCACGAAGAGTAAGCTCTGGTCAAGACTTCATCCAGCCCCGAGCTCAACCCGCCACTCCTCAGCACAGATACCCGCAGACGAACAGCAGGCCACGAGGTGTTACTTCGCGGATAAACGTCTCCCGCCCCGAGTGGTGGCTCTAGAAGCGCTGTGTGGCACGGGAGGGCGGCGGGACAGACCCAGTGCCACGGCCGGGCCGGGCCGGGCAGCCCAAGAGGAGCCGCTCCCCGCGCCGCGGCCGGGACTTGCGGCCCTCGCCGCGCCTGGGACAGGTGCCGAGGCGCAACGATACTGACATCACCGGGGTCCCCGGCTGAGGGATGGAGGGAAACGACCATTTCCGCCCCGCAGCACGAAGGGGCAGGAACAGGCAACACCGCCCCCCGGCCCGCCGTGTCCCCCGGGCCGGCCGCGGCTGCGCGGGCTCGCCGGCAGCCAGGCAGCGCGCGTTCGGGCCGCCAGGGGGCGCGAACCCCCGGCCGTGGCCAGCACCTGCCGGCAGGTGTGAGAGCAGCGGGAAGACGGCCGCGCTACGCTGCGTGCGGTGCGGTGCGGTGCGGTGCGCTGAGGTGCTCTGCGTGCGGTGCGCTGAGGTGCTCTGCGTGCGGTGCGCTGCCGCGCGTCCCGCGCCTCACAACACCTCTCCGCTGGCTTCACAGGACGTATCAGCGGCATTCAGGGAGCCTTTGAGGAACAAAAGTATATCGGAAAATTATTGCGCTCTCTCGGAAATAAGTAATCAATAAAACCTTGACATGCCGGTAGGAAAAAGGCAATGCCCTTTTCAAATTTCTCATCAATTAAGCAAACAGACAGGTTTCTTAACCCTTCCCCTAGTGAATACTCTGTACCTCAGGCAGACTGCTTTCACTTTTAAACAAATAACTTTCAGAAGGTGATTTGTCAAAGCAACACACACTTGATCAAACTGATTATATCATCTGAAAGAAATTGCAAATACTGGATGCTATTCATTTAACAGTAGAGAACCAGCAGATACAGTTTGTCTGCTGTTCAAAAAAACCCCATCACCAAACAAAAACCCAATTAGTATGGCATACTGGACGGATAATTTGCTTTGCTCAGGCATACTGGTGACCTCTAAATTAACTGTAAGTACACATGAACAAGACTGAGGTGTACTTGGGCTCTGTGAAAACATCTTCCCAGTGCAGAATGGCAACTGAAAAGCACTTACAAGATATTCCATTGCTCTAGATGGGATGCTGACTGAAAATCCCGCAATGTGGCCATACGCAGACTGCTCTTTTACTGTCACGCAACTGCCAAGTTCATCAGATTCTGTTTGGAACCTGTCAGAGCATCACAGAAAACTTATCTTAAGCAGAAGAGGCAGAGGAGAGTGATGATAAGTATCTTCAGGCATGTGGAAGGAAGAAATTAAAAACTGGGATAGATCAATGCAAAGAGTGATATGGAGACAATAAGAACAAACAGCGGTTTCCCAATCTCTGCTGGCTCTGAGCAAGAACACCAAAGATGCAGGGTGTTTAATACCATAATCTGCTCTCTCTGTCAGCCCCACTTTCAATTTTCTGTGCTGGTAAGCAACGTTAAAATGTCTCACAGGCAACGGGTTGCTCTGAGCCGCTGGAGACTACTTGGATAGAAGAATATGAGATTATTAGTGCTACAGGAGAGGCTTACCAGGAAATATTTGTCCAGGATTAGGTGGCAGCATGGATAGTATTCATGGATAATAATTATCTGTATGGGCAATAATGGGGTCTGTCATTTACTGGTTGTTCTCACCAGGATAAAATATTTATGAAGGATGTTCCATTTTTTTTTTCAAAACAAAAGCCAACCATTATGGAGTTGAAGGCTGGAAAGAAATTTCCTTGTAGGTTTGTTATCAAACAAACAAATTACATCAAATGTAATTTTTTCATAATGAGGTTCTTCTGAGTTCCACCAAGTCACAAAGCAAATGGCTAAAGCAGTGTGTAATGGCTCTCTGCTGATGCCAGACTCAGGACTAGTTGGCTGATCCATTAAAAATCTGGAGACACTGGAGATTTAAAATCCAATTATGTCAACGGGAGTGGCACACATGGGTTAAATTTATGGTCCCTGGGGTGTCTTTTCTTATTAAAAATGCAAAATTAAATGGCAGTTCTGCATTTGTGGTACACACTGTGTTCGTGATTCCTACACTGAACATATCAAAGGGTTAAGGAAGTCAAGTCACACCTCATCTACTGGGGAATGCTACAGTATTGTGTGAGGTATGCAGTCTTTAATAGAAACGTATGCCCTCAGTTTGGGTGTGGATTTTGATACAGTTCACCCAAAGGTTGCAAACTCACTGATCCATTCGGACCCTTTCTTCAGACACGATGCCTGAAGATGGTTTCTGCAGACTTGAAGTCCTGTACCATGGTTCTGGGCACAAAACATCCATTGAATGTCTCTTGTGACCTGTACCATTCACCCATCCTCACCCTTTTGGTGAGGCTTTTGGTGAGGCTTTCTTCTAAAGCTCCGGCTTTAGAAGAAAACTCTGGTATACTGAGAACTAATTTCATGAAGAAATACCCTCTCCCCTCCTTTTGTTACTTTTTACATAGGGTTTTCTAATTCAATCTTTAGAAATCTTCATTGGATTTAACAATAATGCATTCATGTGGGACCTCAAGGTAGACAAATAAATACATAGGTATACCTACACATATATGGAGATGTGATTCTTCATAGAGAAGATGCTTTGAATCTAAATATAATTTATTAATATTACCTAGACTTGTGCAATTTTAACAAAAACTCATGTATTAATTTACTGGAATGAAGAAACATAATTATAAAAAAGATTCAAAGATGTACTAACCGGTTTTATACACTATACACGCTAATTAATACAGTATAGACCTACACGGAAATCTTGGCTATTTTTTTTTTTAGCCTCTAAAAATTGAACGTATTATTTTCCTGATTATTTTATTCTCAATTTTTAATTCCCTCCTAGTCTTACTCTTTACATAATTCCCATTGTCAGTACACACGGAGAGTTTTAGGAAAGCGCTGGTGAATTTCGAAACAGGTGTCAACAGGTGCTGGGAAGGACATCACGCTCCAAGATGTTAGATGGAGAACGGTATGCCCCTCTAGCTGCTGGAGAAGCTAGTTCACATTCTGCAACATTCCCAGATACAAATGGTTTAATATGGAGGTGGGCAAAGGAAGGGCAGGTGTGTGAATTTTGCACGGAGTTTGTGAAGGCACAGAAACTGGAAGCTGCGTCTGTCAATACATCCCGTCCGACTGCGCGCGTGCCATCCGGGGAGCAGCGGGAGGCAAGTTATCTTTCCTGTATGCCATCCTAATCAGGTTTTGCTTGGTGTGTTTGGGTTTTTTTCTGAACAAAAACCACAGCTTTTCTGGGACCGGGGCGAGCGGGACCGGGACAACGGGTGGCCGCGATCAGCGCCCGCTGAACAGCGGCTGCAGCGCAACCGGAGCGCAGTCGGCGCCGCGCTGGTCGGTGCCTCTCGGGCAGCCTCTGCCGCGTCCTGCCGCTTCTGCGGCCAGCGCCTTCGCTTCCCCGCCGTGCGGCAGCGCCCCTCGGGCAGGGCGTCGGGGCTGCGGCGTGAAACCGTGCGGAAGGGACTTCTCCCTCCTTCTCCCTTCCCTCCTCTCCATTGTCCCGTTTCCCCCCGTCGCTGCTAACCCCAGCCAGCTCTCTGGGACTGGCACGGAATAAAACCGTGTTCCCGCGCCTGAAACCGAGTGAGCGCGCACACGGGCTCTCGGGAAGACACTGCCCCGCAGCTCGAGCCGGACGCGTCCGCCTTCCTCGCGGCCATTTAGTATGAGGAGCCGCCGGGTCTCTCCTCCCGCCCCTCCTCCTGCCCCCCCCGCAGCGGGCGGGCGAGGGCGGCTCTCGGTCGCCGGGCGCGGAGGGGGCGCTGCTGGGGGGCCTGGCTCCCCCCGCTTCGCCCCCCCCGGCGTGCGGGAGCAGAGCGGGCGAGGCGGCGGGAGAGGCGGTCCGCCATGTTCCTGCCTCACCACGCCCGCTGAGCCGAACCCTTCAAAAGCCGGGCGCGCCCAGCTTCTGCCGGAGTCCTGTCTTCCTCCCAGGCGGGTTAGCAGCACTTTCGGCAGTTCCCGTCCTTACTGGCAGGGCTGGGGCGAGCCGCGGCAACTCCCCGGCAGCTCCCCGGCAGCAGCTCTCCCAGCCACAGGGCGAAGCGCCCGCCCCGCCGGGAAGGAGCGTCAGCCGTGAGGAAGCGCTTCCCAGCGGGCAGCGGCGGGCTCGCGCAGCCGGCAGGAGCTGTGCTCCCGCCCCGGGGCACGGGGAGCGGCAGGGAGATGCGTGTGCGGGTCGGGGGCGGGATCGGCGGGCGGTAGCGTTTGCACGGGGGTGGGGTGGTCTCGTCGGAAGGCGGTGGGGGTATCGGCCGCCGGGGAACGCGCTGGGAGCGCGGCGGCTGCGGGCGGCGGGGGAAGGGGATCAGGAGAGCGAGGGGTGGTGGTGGCGAGCGGCTCGGCTCGGCTGGGTAGCGCTGCTGCCGCCGCGGTGGATGTTTCCATGTTGTTTGGTGCATGATTTAGAGGAGAGGAGGAGTTGGCAGCGGCGGGTGTCAGCGGCAGGGAGCGGGGATCCGCGCCGCTAGCGGCCCTACCTTTCTCCTCGCCGCTGTGTAGCACCGAGGCAGCTGCCTACGCCTGCCCTGCGGCGCCCGGCGGGACTCCCGGGCAGAGAGTGCCTGTGCCCCCGGGGCTGGTGCGGCGGCGGGGTGCGTGTGTGAGAGTGTGCGTGCGATTTTAGGGGGGGTGGGGGTTGTGTCTGAACCAGTTAGGAAGAATGACTCTGGAGTCCATCATGGCGTGCTGCCTGAGTGAGGAAGCCAAGGAAGCCCGGCGGATCAACGACGAGATCGAGCGGCAGCTGCGCCGGGACAAGCGGGACGCCCGCCGGGAGCTGAAGCTGCTGCTGCTGGGTGAGTACGGGCTGCCGCCACCCGGATCGGTCCGGCCCGGCCCGGCCGCCTCGGCTCGGCCGGGGCCGCCGCTGGCAGGCACGCCCCGGGTGCCGCTGGGGCTGCAGCCCCGGCATCGCCGCCGCCGCCGCCCCGGGCTCCCTGCAGCCGGCGCGTTCCGTGGCGGGGCCGTGCCTGCGGCGGGTCTGGCTGGGCAGCTCCGGGCGCTCGCCGCCTCCGCCGCGGGGAGCCGCAGGCCGTGCCCCCGCCGCGGCGGGGCGTGTGTGCCCGCCCGCGGACATCGCTGGCGGCGGGGCGACCGGCTGCGGCCGGTGGGCTTGGTGTGCGCGGGGAACGGCCTTCCAAAATGGAGCGGGGAAGGATGGCGCGTGAGTGGGGGGGAGCAGGGGGCAAATGTTCGGTGTTGGTGTGTGGAGGAGCGGTGGCAGGGAAGCGGGTTAGCGAAGAGAGTCGTAGGGGGAGTCGCCGTACAGATCGATGGTGGCGGGTTTAGTGTCTGCATTGTTCTGTGAGCCTCGGGAAGGTTGTTGGCTCGACGGTCGTATTTTTTATTGTGATTCTTGTTTAGTGAGGTAAACTGGGATAAGGGGCTTATGCTCAGATTGTAGGCTGGGTTTTAGAAAGAGTAGGGAACCGCAAAGCCCCACATACACACACGAAGCCGAGGAGTAACCTGAAGTATGCAGGAAGATGACAGGATCTTTAATACCTTCAGAATACACCCACTGGTTAGGAAATAAAGTCTATTGTATCATTTCTCTTTATTTGAAACATAGGTTGTTATTTTAGAGCCGCAAGTATGCCGAGGCAGTGTTTATCTAATAGAAATTTGGCTTGTGTTAAAATAAGCCTTTTGAATTAAAATACGCCTGCCTGCATCCACTTAGCTCTACTATGCCGTATAGTTCCCGTGGTAATACAGCTTCTGCCTGGGACTCGTAGGCCTTGAAGTATGTCTGCACCACTGTCTGGTGTGTGGATGAGTGAGGATGTTCCAAGTGGATGGGGGATATTTATGCTGAAGATTTTTGTCTTGGGTTATGTATATGAAAGTCATGATTTATAGGGAGGGGGAGTAAACTGCCTTTTCAGTGAGGTAAGGAGAGTTGAAAGGAAAAGTCAATGTACGTTTTGGTGCTTCCATATGAATATGCTGCTTCTTGCAGCTTGTCTTCTGTAAATGGAGAAAGGTGTTGGGATCTTTAACTGGTGTAGGAAGCAAGTGGTGGAGACAGATGCAGTACTCCCAGGAATAATGTTCTGTCTCATTTTGGCCTGGTTTTCATTTCGTATCATAGATTTCATTTATGGAAGTGCATGTTGTGACTGTTTCAGGATTCACAAAGAAGATAAAACAGGAGATAGAATTACCTAACGATACACATTTGCTTCAGGAGAGGTAGTTGGCATATTTGACTTGCTACTCAGGTCCAAATTGTTTCTGTATTTTCCTGATTTTTCTTGCAGTAGTGCTAATGGTTTCTCCCAGTTTTTCAAAAATGCATGAAATTTACTGAATCAGATCAATGTATATTAACCAGAGAGGGAATTTGGAGATCCCCTTCTGCACTCAGTAATGCAGAGCTTTGCAAGGTTCTCTCACCTGTAATGTGAGGTGTAGGTATAGGTGGTAGTAGGTTGGGGTCCAGCTGTGGCATCCAAATGGCATGTAGTGACTTCAGGGAGAACAGGGGAGAAGCCAACCTGCAGAAAGCATTGGGTAGAACTCTCTTGAGTGCCTGTATGAAAGGTTTTTGCATTCTTATCAGTGCAAACCAAGAGTTCTGACACGCTTCCGAAGGCATAAGAGTGATGTGCTAGAGACCAAGTCGGGTGAATGTTTGGTTGCTCGTACTTATCTGTGTGTCTGTGCAGTGCAGAAACTCGTGCAGAAATTGTTACTGTGCACACACTTTTGGTCCTTTGCTTTCTCAGGCTCTGTCATCGGTCTGAAAGTGTGTGTGCATGTGCAGCTGTTTGGATTAACACTTGATGATCTCATCTTATAAAATGCAGTATAGTGGTGAACTACTGTTGGAGTCATGGGATTGGGTAGAAATTCAAGTTTCAATTTATAAACAAATTTTGAGGAAAACTTTTTGTAGTAGTGGGTTTATTTTAAGTATCTGACAGCATTTTTTTTTTTTTTTTCTTCAGTTACTCTCACTGCTTCCCCAGCATGGGCAGTTGTTCGACTGTTAAGTTTGTCTTGTTTGTGTGGGTCATTCACATGGTTATGAGACAGAACCATTTTAGAATACAAAAGTAGTCGTTAGAAATAGTGAGGCTGGTAACATGAAAACATCCTGAAATCACTTAAAGTTTTCTTTTTTAAAAATTGAACAGGCCTCTACTGTCCCATTACATGTGTTTCCCCCTCAAGCTTAAATTACTTGTGTTATTTAATTTTATTGTACGTAAGCATAGGTGAACGTGGTTTTGGTTTGTGGGTTAGGTTTGTTTTTTTTTTCTCCCTGGAAGTGCCAACTTCTCAGTCCCGCTTTGTAAAAAGTATTGTGATACTTAAAAGCCTAAGTGGGTTAAAGGCTTTTGAATATGGGACTGAGGCTTATAAAGAGAGTACTAGTACAGTTTAAGCTGAGCCATGTTAACTGAACCATGCATGTTCTTGTTGCAAGTACAGAGTGAAAGGTAATAACTCAAAAGATTTTAAGGCACAAAGAAGCTTTTCTGTGCCAGATTGTTTTCTTATACTTGTTTAGAAATCAGACATACGTACATACAAATGCACAAATGTAGCAAATAGGAAAAAGAAAAAAAGTGCATCAGGAGGTTTTTTCCTCCTTAACCTGTGGAAGATACAGTGCTTTCTTGCAAAGTGGGTTAGTTTTCTCCTGACTGTTACTGTGCGACACACACAGACCCTGCTTGGTACACCCTATTTGTGTATTAATGTTGATTTTTACTTTTCATGGGATCAAATTGTTGAAAATGCTAAGTCATTTATGGAAAACTTTTACTGCATGTAAAGATTATTTTTAAGTATTAGTTTTGAAGTAAACCCTCTCTGTGATTAAACATTAAAATGCCACTTTTAGGTACTTTTTTGTACATCATTGCTTAATTTTTGAAACAGATTACACCAGGACAAAGTATTTTTTTACTATTGTAATTCTGAAAAGCCAGAATCCAGCAATACGCACTGAAGCATATTACATAGTAGTAGTTTGGCTACCACAACTTTGCTGTAATGTTTTAAGGTGCTCCGGAACAAATGCAGTCTTTCACTGAATTTGGTTTTAACCTTGTGTGTTTGCCAAACTCTTCTGGATTTTGTTATGGCTGAACAATTTGTAAAAACCCTGTGATTGTTCTCCAGAGCTTACGGTTGTTAATATCCATCCATTGTTTGCTGTTAGCTGTAAAAACACTTGCATTGTTTTTATAACTGGGAAAAGAAAAAAAAAAAAGAGGTGTTTTAATGGTTTATATTGGTATATGCAAAACAAAATGTACAGTGTTCTGCATGCTTGCGTGCATTTTAAGCATGTATGTACGTACTTATTGTTAAGTAGCAAGAGCCGTGTCCTCTAGTTCTTAACATATGTCATTTTGCTTGTCATTCATGGAAATTTTGCATGGTCTCAGGAAGCAGTATTTAAGCCTGTGTGAAAGATTGTAGCCATAAACCTTCAATCCTGGATATCCTCTGCATGGAGACTCTATATTATTATGTACTATCTTCTCAGTGGGAAATGCCTTGAGTATTTAAGAAAATAATCTGGCAGTATGATGCTAGCTGGCTAGCTGTGCCTATGTATGTATGTACCTTGGCCAAATTCAGTGCTGGAGGTGTGTGATAGTGTTTGCTGTTTTGTGGTCTGTGTGCTAGTGTGGTGTCACGTGCAAAACATGGAGTTTTTTTAAGGGGCAGGTGTTTCTTAACGTTTGAGATAGCAGATGTGTCAGTAAAGAAAGTTGCCTGATGCGAGTGTCCTTTTTTTCCTCTATGCATTACCAAAGGAAACAGGTGGAAGATAAGCTATTTGATTTAGCATGAATAGCAACCAGTCTTATGTGGAAGGATGCCCTTGAAAATAAGGGAGATTCCAGCAAGCATGCAGGATATGTATGTGTTTCTTATACCTGTGTCAGTTGAATTAATGATTTAAATGCAGAACTTGGTGAATTATCAAAGACTTAAGATTTTCTGTAGAGAAGTTGAAAAGGAAGTGGGTCCCTTAAGCCAACAATGGAATACATTGGTTTTATATAACTTTTTCTTCAGCTAGAGAAACAAAAAAGCTTCCTTAGTTTTCTGGTAGCTTGTGTTTGTATCGATCTGTCCTACTCACACTGAATACGTTCAAATAATTTTAGGTAGTTAGGACAGTACGTAACTGTAAAATGAACAAATAACATACATCTTGATAGGTAAATATATCTTATTTAGAAGAAGCTGTTTCTAAGGAAATATAATTTTATTCTGGATGAAGAACACCTTGGTGTATTCTCACATAGACATACATCTATAAAAGTATCATATAAAATCATCATCTGGATACTGGTGTGATAACGTATGAAGAACATATATTTGAGAACATATTTGAAGGGTTATTAGAGGGATATTTTGTTTGCAGCCATTAAAAAGGGGTTGTTGCTGTTTTGGCTTTACATTTTTAAAAGTGGTGTACACCCACAGAAGGTAGCAGGAGCTAGCTGGGGGCCTGAATAGTCAGAGAATTGTAACTAATTTAATTTGTATGTCAAAGAGCCAAGTCACCCCAAATTTATATCTTACATTGATGAACAATATTGAATTAGTGCGGGAGGGAAAAGCATATGCTGTGCAGAAGAATCTCTTGAGAATGGACATTTGAGTGCATGCTCAAAGTTAAGGAATAATTCTGCTTTTTTAGCTGCTTCAAATTATTTTTGTTGGTGTTCATATGGGAGAACATTTCTTTGGAAATAATATGATAACCTCTGCAAAATTAATCCCAGGAAGCTGTGAAAAAATATTATAAGGTAGATGTGTGATTAATGGTAATTAGCTTTGTTGCAGTAATAGAATGCTGTAAACATCCAGTGTGTTTCCTTGCCCTACTGAATGATATAAGACTCAGGATTCTTGCAGTTGAATGCTGCTATGTATGCACAGCTGTTAATAATAAAATTATGGAAGTTTTTCAGCATTCACCTTTTATTTACTCTAATTATAAAACCTCTGACTGTCAAGAAAGAGCAGGAAAGCAGTACAAAGCCAAGGAAGAGTTAGAATGTAGGAAATACTAGGAAGCCATACCTGCAGTGTTCTTAGCATCAAAAAAAGGAAGCGTACAGTGGGCTTTAGTTATTGTTAACTTTGTGTAAAGAAGTTAGATGCATTAACACTGGAAGGCAGGAGTTTAAGAGTCACCACAGGTTTAGAAGCTAAAAGTTTTGAAGGTTACTGGGAGAGTTCCAGGAACAGCACAAATGCTGGGGTTTTTTTAAGCTAAATTGAAGATTAAATCTTAAATGTTCTGGAAGAACGTTGTTCTCCAAATAAGCAGCGTTGATACAGAGACTAAACTGAAGGGTGATTGTCTACAGATTTTTGTCCTTTGTGGATTTTTCAAAGGACAAATGGCATGGAATAGTCAAACTACTTAATTTGTGCACTATGCTGAGTGTTTAATAGTACTGTAGCGTTTCATCCCAGAACCCCATGGCAGATGCAGTAGCCCACAGAAAAGTTTATTTCATTCTGCATTTGAGAAGATGGTGTGGGTAGTCCAGAAGCAAAAAAAAAAACCTCACCAAACAAGTTTGCTGCTTTGTCAATCCATACAAGCAAAATCATCCAGCAAAGCACTGGTATGAATGATATGGTTTAGTGAGCTCCACTGTGGTGGTGCAGCTAGACTTTCTCTGAAGAGGAGGTGGTGTGCAGTACGTGTGTAGCTTGAATAAACTGAAGTTTCTGAAAGTGGAAACCCCTAGTGATTCAGTAAATTAAAGATAGAGGCTATATCACTGTAGCCTCAGCACAGCTGAGCTGTGTATCAACACCTTCATCTCAGAGCTGTGTTATTTGTAAATTACATTGACCTGCTGTGTGTGTGGAAAAAGCATCTGTTAAGAACGGGACTACGCAGTGTTGTCTAGTGCCTGGGTCTGGTTTGATCTCAGAGCAAATAGAGGTATTAAATGTCTACCCAAGGTCCTGTCCTCATAGATTATCTATGCCTTTTGTTTTGTGTCGGTAGAATGCCATGTGTTCCTTGTCAAAATACTTTGGGACTCAGCCCCAGCTATCAAAAGTCTGTTGAAGGAGGATTTGGTTTCCCTGAGGGAAATAGTGGAAAGGGCAGTTAACGTTTGAAATACATTATATTCTACCAGCTCCCAGCCTTATCTTCTGTGAAGAGATAAATGCAGTTAGGTCCTTCATTTTTTTGAAGTTAACAGAAAATACAGCTCTAATCTTGGAAGTATCAAATGTGGATAAGAAGGGATTTTTTTTTTTCAGATGAGGTTGACTGCCTTCAAATCAAATCCAAGGTAAGAGCTCAGGTTTACTATTCTGTAGGAATTTGGTATGACTGTTTGATGTGGAAACCCAACCTGTTAAGAGATTCGTTCAGTAAGCAGGAATTGAGAGTTTGGAAATTACTGGTTTAGTTATGATATACCCATGAAATCAACCAGAAGAAATCCCCTCTTGGTCATAGTTTTATAAACTGAGTTGCTATGTAATGAGCATTTTGGGTATGTTCTGAAAATCTCCATTAGGAAAAAATATTTTAGATGTCACAGTATTTGCTCTTTTGGCAGAGAATATGCATTAACTGCCTAGTCTTGTTAGTATGCTTGTCACTGTACCTGAGTTATATGCTCACTAGCTGCTAGCATCCTGCTTCTTGGGCCTTGGCTTGGTTCATTGCTCCAACAGCTGCAAACTCAAGAGAAACAAGGTAATCTTTGGCAAGAATCCTTGTGTTGAGTGAGAACATTCTGTAAGTTAAGGAAAGTTGCTTTTCTCTCCTTTTTCTATAAATTCGTCACAGGAGAGTTTTTAACTCTTTAGGTCTTCAATGTTAATGTTAATTTTCGTGCTCGTATTAGAGAATGTTGGAAAAGAATGCCGAAAGCTATTCCAGCCCACACTTCTGGGTGAATAGAGTGAGCCAGAAAGTCAAACAGAAGGTTTCTGTAGCAGCAATTGCTAACTTACAAGGCCAGAAAAACTCACGGAAGTTAGAAAAGATGCCATTATTCATTGTGCTTTTAGGAACTGATGAGGCTTAGCTGAGGATCAAGTGTGGAACATTTATTTTAGTTTGATTCTGGAAGTACTAAACACTATATGTGCTACTTTGTTTCATACACCAGAACAGTCAAAGCAATGGATATTAAATGCTGAAAGCTGAAGGCGTTGTTCATGTATCTTCAGGTTCTTATATAGCCATCCAGGTACTTCAGTGATTTGATATTTGCCCTTTTAGAGTGTGTTATCTAGGTGCTGTTGAAATCAACATTTATGTTCATAGCGAAAACCTTTCAAAGGTGGTTTGCAAAAAGGAACAATTGGAAAAGAAAAAAACCACCAAACCCTAAACCAAACAACACCCCCCCCCAAAAAGAAAACCCAAACCCCCCCACCCAAAAATAAAACCAAAAACCAAACCCCAAAATACTCCTTTATTACAAGCATAGTTTGCTTGAACTCAGTTGATCTTTTAGGAGGGAAAACAATGATTTTTACAATACTTATACTTCCTTTTTTTTTGCTTGTTTGTTTGATTATAGAAAGAAATAATAGTAGCCTGGAAACAGAGGCACTGTGCTGGGGGAAAAAAGCCCAGAGAGTAAAATGCATAGTCTTAACACATATTTGAATAGCTCTGGTTAAATTCTCTTTTGGTCCTTTTCATTCCAAGTTTGTGTGTTGGTGGTACCTGACTTAGAAGTACTCTCAAAAAGGCTGGCAATCTTCATACCAATTTAATCTGTCCTGTCCTGAGGCTGCCAGTTTTTACTAGGAGTGGTTATGATGTATGCATCTGGTCATCATTAACAAAGATGAGATCGGTAGCTTATCTCAGAGTGCAGCCACCAAGCAGGTGTCTGACTGACTTTTGAACACTGCTGATCTGGCTCATTATTGAGAGAGATTTAGAGATCAAAGTCCCTTTATCTCATTACCATTCCCTTAATCCATCAGATCTCCTTTTAAGTGAATTTCTGTGGGGGGTTTTCATTTGGTAAGTTACAGGTATTGCATGTCATGCCAAAAGGATTTAGTGTAAATCCCCCATGAGAAACACTTCTGATGTGTGAAGCTTTTTTTAACCACCCAAGATAGAGAAACATCTTTGGCAATGCTAAAGCTCAAGCCAAAATCAGACTATCACTTAGCCTTAAGAGCATGGAACAGATCCTCTTGGATCACAAAGGCCAAATTGTGCCCGACTAATCTAGTGGCCTTCCATGATGGAGTAACGGCATCAGTGGACAAAGGAAGAGCTACAGTGTCATCTAGGCCTTCTGTAAGGCCTTTGATACTGTCCCCCACAATATTCTTAGTGCTAAATTGGAGACATATGGGTTTGATGGATGGACTGTTAGCTGGATAAGGAATTGGCTTGGTAGCTTCATGCACAGAGTTAGTCAATGGCTCAGTGTACAAGTGGAGACAGTAATGAGTGTTGTCCCTCAAAGGATTGTACTGATCAGTAATTTCATTATGACATGGACAGTGGGATTGAGTTGCACTCTGAGCAGATTTCCAGATGACACCAAACTGAGGGGTGCAGCTGGTATGCTAGAGGGAAAGGATGCCATCCATGGGGACCTTGACGCGCCTGAGAGGTGTGCCCATGTAAACCTCATGAAGTCCAGCAAAACCAAGTGCAGTGTCCTGGGTTCCTTGACCCTGGGTTCTGGCAATCCCTCACATCAACTTGTATGTGAGTAAATTGACTATTTGAGTAAATTGACTATTAGCACCAGTAATACTTTATTTTTAAAACTGGCTTGGCTTGTAGTCATTTAAGCTTGGCTTTTAATACTATCTGTAATCATAGGAACCTAGAAGCATTCTTTGTCCAGAGTAATTTTTGTTCTCTTGGTGTTTATTTACTTAATTCCATTCATTCTTGCATCTTATCTGCAAGACATGATAATAATGAATTCCGATTCACTTGGTTTTGTTCTGTGTTTGGCTGTACAACAGAGTGATATACTACTATTAATTATTAAATCTAGTTAGGGTTAAGAATTAGACTTAAGATAGTCTCTGAAGATTTTAGCCTTTGAACCAAAACCAGATAAACAGTGTGGACAGAATTTGCTACTAGCTTAATTGTGGCTGTACCCTGAATGACAAGTGCAAACCTCTGACATAAAACAGTTAGTATGTATGCCTTTTAAGTTGTTTCACTTGGAGAAATTTCTGGCACAAGCATTCCCTGGGTAATGGTATTCTTGTGCCTGTATTTTTTTTTTCTTTTTTTTTTTTTTTTTAAATTTACAATCATGTTAGTTTTACTAGTGCAGTTTTCATTTTGTTATTTTCAGAAAATACTTTGTCTGAATCTTTTGATTTACAGACTTTCTTGGCCTACAATTTCATGTAGTAAAGTGAGGAGCATAATACTTTTTACATTGCATTTTTTTGGTCTGTGGAGTTTTCCCATTAAATAGTATACAGCCAGTAGAGCAGGAGGAGGTACATAGCTTTTGTTGTTTCAAAAGGCAAAATAAGGTGGTTTTTTTTGCTAATTATGCAAAGTTATTGTAGATTTGACTTGTCAAGCCATAGTGCACATTCTTATGTTAGAATAGCTTAAAAAAAGAGAAAAAAAAACCACCAGCAACCAACCAAAACCCACCATTACGGTACTTTGTAATGCCTTTGCTTTGTTTTAGTTGTTCATATCTGCGAGGAGTGATGATATATTCTGGAATAATCCATCTCTGGGGAAGCAGGTTGTCACCTTCCATGCATCTGTGTTTTATTTGTTTGTATGTTTACATGATACCAAGGTACTTCTGCATAGTGACACGCAGTTCTCTTATACCTTCTCATTTCTTTGCAAGAAAGCCAAAACTCTGGAAAGTGGTCAGAACAGAGCTATAAGCAAGACAAATGTTTATTTGTTGATTTGGTATACCTGTTTTCTTCAAAACAATATTTCAGCCTACCAATCCAGACTGTAGTTTGGGTATGGCGACATTAGTTTGGTATATTGCTTCTCAGTAGACCTCAGGCTTGTTCTTTGGTGTTGGTTTTTGTGTGTGTGGTTTGTTTGTTTGTTGTTTTGGTTGGTCTCTTTTTTTGGGAAGGTGAGGTGGGGTGGTTTTTGAACAAAAATACATGGCTATTCCACAAAATGTCAACAACCTGTCTGATAAGCTGTTTGCTTATTGTGGAATTTATTTTCTGACATTAGATGAATAAGAAACAAGGGACAAAAAGAAAATGTTCCAATGTCCTCTGTTTGTGGCACAGTCAGGATGGTTTGTAGTTCAATCCTAACCCTGTAACTGTAGGGTGGATTTTCTAGTCTTTTAGTCATTCCTGTAGCTGTCTTTTGACTCCTTTCCAACTCTTCAACATCATTACTTGAAGTACAGATGATGATAATTGAACAGTGGGTTGTATATACTTTCTTATTACAAATACAGGAGTAAAATTTCTCTTCTGCTAGTTGGGATACCACTTTTGAGGTGTGTTCACAGAGTGCAACAGCCTTCTGAGCCACAACATTAAACTACTCATGTTTAGGCAATTATCTGCTGTAACTCAAATGATCTTCCAAATAATTTCTTTTCAGGGTGGGTTCATTTGTTGTTTGACAAGCTTATATTTAACAGTGTTGAGATGCACAGTCTTTGCCTGTTTCTGTTTTACAGGTTATTCTGATTACTCTTCAGCATTATATTCTCTTTGTAATTTACTAGTTCAAAGCTTTTGGGTCACCTACAAGTAGTGTTAGTAATAATTTTGTATTTTTATTCCTTCTTGTGGGTGAAGATACTTAAGTTTCTTACCGCAATTTTAGTAACGCTGGCATCCTGTTTGGAGGACAGCTGTCTGTTGAGGGCTTTTGCCTGTGTAATTTAATACTACTTACTGTTTAAACAACCGTTACTTCGTGCATGCTGTCTTGGTTTGTTGTATGGGTTGCTTGGCAGATGCCTAGTTCCTCAAAACCACTGACTTTGTACGGCAAACCATCTGAAATGTTGTAACTGCATAGCTGTTGGTATGCATTCTTTTCCCTCACCTTTCCCATCCTTTGGAGGTTTTTTGGGTGGTATTTCAAGAGTTACAAAGCAGGAGGACTTCCTAGCCAGTCCTTCTAAAGCTCTTTGATAAGGGGTGTCTGGTCCTGCTGAGTGACAATGTTCTAATTCTAGTAAATCTGCTGTAATGTTTATCTTTGGGTGCTACAGTGGAAAGAAATTGTCATTGCAAATGTGGTCTCTGTTTCACTAAAACTAAACCAGAAATATTTGCAAATTATGTATGTTTTTCCTGTGTTAATAAATGCTTATGTTCTACAGTAGCACTTTGGTGAGCAGTTTAGGTCTCATGTGGAGCCCTACAGTTCTTCATTTGAGTCTTTCTCTTGAACAACTTGTGAAGTTTCCCAAATTTTTGGCTTACCTATTCCAATTTCCTCCTTTTACATACCCTCCTATTCAGGCTGCTTTTATTATTTTTTGCTTTTCTTTGTTTTGTGGAATTGAGGCTGTCTAGGCTGTTTCATAAAATCTGCTGAAATGACTCCCAGTTTTTCCTATTTTAAATCTAAATCCAGTTATTTACACTTGTAATTCTGTCAGCTTTTGCTAAGTAGCTCTCACAAAACACAGCATACCTGTAACATACCTCTGCTACTGATGTTGGACTTCTTTTGTTTACACATAGCGAGTGGTACAGAGTTGTAATCACATGCTTCTGCAGTTACTTTTGACTGTAGTTCTGCCACGTGTTCTTTTTCTTAAGAAGTATTTCTATGTGGTGCTTTTCTGGTTTAGAATTTAAACTTGCAGAAATACAAAGGTAATTTGCTTAAGACCTTTAGCATCGGTTACATGGCCCTAGGAGATTATACCTCCTTCCCTTTTCATTAAACAGTTTAAAGAGCCCCACTCAGTTGTCTGTCACATTAGCTGTAATATCTGCCATGGCACCAGTTGTGTCAGTTTTTCTCTGCTAGAATTTAAACCAAAAATACTGAAGATCCCTAACTGCAAGTCAGTTCTGAAGGCTACAAAAAAGCTAATCACTGAACTTTCACCTGTGTAAATCTTGGCTTCAGTTATAATGCCTTCAAATCTTCATCTGTATATTACCAATTTTTTGCATTTATCTAGGTGTCTAGAACATTTGTACAGTTTAATTTCTCCATTTAATTATTAATTTAATCCTAATCATATTTTGACTTTTCTGATTTTATTTATTCATTCTGACACCCTCACCTCCCCCATTCTTCACTTTCAATAGTGCAACGATAATCTGACCTCTCTGACCAGCCTGCCTTCCTGACTGTTTTTCCTCCCTTTCTAACATTGAAAACTGTCCAGACTCTGCAGCTCCTTCTTCCACCAAAATCCAGTGACTAGTCCCCAGAACAAAACCCTTGTCATGTATTCTGGTTGTTCTGTTTTCTTCTGGTGTGGAACAGAAATGTTCAAACTGGGTGTCAGGCTAGTAAGTGTGGGATATTCAGGTATTTATAGTTTGAGAGATTCAGACAAATTTGTCTCGTAGAGTGTACTTTAGGCACATGTACAATTTTGCTCTCGTTATTTCTGTTAAATGCAGTTAAGTGAGTCTCTTGATCTGTTTGCAGGGATTTGGTTGCATCCAAATAGAGTGAACTCTAATGGAACAACTATCCCAGGTGTCTGTGCCTATGCCTCAGGGTACCTACTGCAGGCTTCTCCTGTGTAGTGCATGCACAGTGGTCATGGCTCATCCACCTGATGAGCACTGTATGAATATATGCCAGTGGTTTTGTGTAAGGGTCAATGCTCAGTAAATGCTGGCAGCAGCTGCTTAGTATGTCTGTGAAATATGAAAACAGCTTCAGGTTGCACCTTGAGAAACACTGGCTTTAGAGGCGTGCTGCAAGGGAGTTCTGCATCCTCTGCAGGGGACCAGGTCTATCCTTGGAAGCCGCATGCTCCTTGTTGTCAAGGAGGAGGTGGATGTTCCAGGACCTAACTGCAGTTGGAAGTCTGGCGTGCTTACAGGATCCCTGCTCCCACTTGCCAGTCATCTAGCTTTCAGACTTCTGTGGACAGACTTAATCTTACCAGGATGAGGATTTGAGGCCCATGGGGCTACTACTTACTTGTGGGACCGCGTTGACTTGCATAACTGTGGAGACCAGCAGGTTTTTGCATAATTTTCAGACATGCACTAACACAGCCAAAGCGTGATTGGGATTTGACTCTGCACTAATGCAGGTGAAGCCTGAGCTCCTGTATGCCCTGGCAAGAAAGTTTCTTTATGCAGTAGAGCACTTAGGCGTCTTCTCATATTGCCTGTGTAATTCAAACTCACTGTGGGGGGCAGTGAGTTTGACGTTAGGCTTCCCAGTACGAGAGAGGGAGGCATCAGCAAAAGGTGCCTAAGGTGATGAAAGAATTTGAACATCTCTTCTGTTAGTAAAGGCCAAGAGAGCTGAGACTGTTCAGCATTGAGAAGGGGCGGTGTAGGGAGGGATCTTACCGATTTACATAAATCTCTGAAGGTAGGGTGCAAAAGAGGACAGAGCCAGGCTCTTTCATTAGTGCCCAGTGGCAGGGCAAGGATGCAATAGGCACAAACTGAAACATAGGAGGTTTCTCCTGAACCTCAGGATGCACTTTTACTGTGAGGGTGACTGAGCACTGGCGCACGTTGCTCAGGGGGGTTGTGGAGTCTCCCTCCTTAGAGATATTAATGAAACATCTAAATATGGTCCTGGGCAGCTTGTTGTAGGTGGCCCTGCTTGAACAGGGGTTTGGACCAGATGACCTCCAGAAATCCCTTCCAACTTCAACTATTCTGTGAAATACAGTATTTGTGCTGCAGCATAATCTTGCAGATATAGGTCAGCTGTGTCACTGGGTTATCCAGCCCTTTAATTAGTGTGTGTATGAGATCCCATGGAATTCACATATTGCTATGCTGCCATTCACTTATCAGTTGCTTACAGGTGTACAAAGAATTGTTCTGTGGACACCGCTGGGCCACTGTGACCCGGTACGTGAGGGGAAACCAGTGAAAACCTTAGTTCTGCAGTTCAGAGGTCTTCCAGTAGCAGACAGTATGCAGCATGCTTCTCGGGGAGTAGCTGCCTTTGCTGCTTAAGTCTGTCTGATGGGGAAGACAGCAGGGCAGCTTGTACCCTTGGGTTGTGCGCTGTGTTAGGTAGCATGTAAACCTAGACCAGTACCAAAACATCCTGATAAGTGACACTTGGGTGTGGTCACAGACTCCATTGTTTTGCACAGTGCTCTGAGATGCCCTGTGCTCTGAGATGCTCTGAGATGCCCTGAGTGCCAACAAATTCCTGTTGCACGAGACAAATTATTTATAGATTTTAAAAAAAAGTAACAGAAGAAAAATACTCTCTTCCCCTCTCAACATTGATCACTAACAGAAGTGTGCTGCAAAATCGGGAATAAATCGCAAAAAATGAGGGTTAGCTCTCACTGTGCACATGCATGAAAAAAAGATGGCTTTCTGCCAGAGTTACTGTGCACTGAATATGTGTATTCTAAAATACATACAAATAATGTTTTAAAACAGCCAGTCTTTCCAGTCGAGGTTACTCTGAGGTCAGGTGAAAAGGCTGGGAAGTGAGGAAGAAGTGCCTGTGCTGCTGGTCTGTAGCCCTGCTGTGCTCAGGCCAAGTGCTGGAGTGGCAGAGCAGCCAGCTCTTGCCTTGGCTCCTGGGAGAGGCCAAAGCTGGCAGGACTTTACTCTCGTGTAAGAAAATGTCTGCTAGAGGGGCTGGTGGCTTCTATTAGAGGACTTGTGGGAGTGGTGTGGAGGGACACAGGCTCAGGTGCAGACAAGGCACCCCCTTTCAAAGCAGCCGGTAGTCCTACTGTCACTGCTTTGTTGCTTTCTTTAGGAACCCCTCTCCTAGCTCATGTTTCAGGGTAAGCTTGTAGCCGGTTGGTGACTGGTGTGGCGCACCTTGTCTCCAGTGTCCCACCTCCAATACCCAAAAGCATCTGCTGCCTTGGTGTCCACTGATGACTGTGGTATCTGGGAGAGTGAAGTGTGAGGCTGTGATGCACACCTTAGCTCTGTCTGCATTTGCTCTGCAGCAGGGAAGAATGAAGGTATTGGTGTGGTCTTGTGGTAAAACATCGCATGCCGTTCAGTTTTCGAGAGATGGGACATTTGTCAGGCTGCACTGGAATGGCAGCCATGGCCCATCAGTAGGTCTCTTAATGTAAAACTGCTGCTCAGTGCTTCTATTGTAACTAGGTAGTGAAATCCTTGAGGAGGGCTGTACCTCAGCAAGTGAGAGCCATCAGGTGGTTATGCTTAACTCTTTGCTGTTTTCTAAAACTGGACTTTTTTTTTTTTTTTTTTCCCTTTTTATATAACCCTATGTGAGTCTTGTGGGTGGTTTTTTTTGGTGGTGGTTTTTTTTGGGGTTTTTTTTTTTTTGGGTTTTTTTTTTTGGCTTGGGTTTTTTAAGTAGTCTTCTGAGTCCTCAACCTGTAGAATTTCTTTGCATCTTGACCTGAAAAAGCAAATGATGACATTGTTTTCCAGGCTGTCCTTAGGTGATTCCACTAATGGGTCTTTCAGTCTTACCCCTCCTGCAGAAAAAGGCATATTAACAAAATGAACCCCCAAAACTGTAACAAACAAAACCCTTCCATGTTATGGAATAGAAGCAGAGAAAATCTTGGAGCTTTTGGTGCACACTCTTCCTTGGGAGGAAGTATAGTGAGCTTGTTAATTTTCCAGTGTATCTTGCTCTGTTATGAAGTACCTTGGAATATCTCAGGTTTCCTTCGTTGAGAAGGCTGTAATGAGGACATCTGAATTTAATTTTTATATTTAGGTTTGCAGTTGTAAATGAAGGTTTCTGCCTTCTTGCCAGAAGGGATAGATACTTCTGATTCAGTTGCCTTACTAATGAATCACTTTTCACAGAGGGGGAAGATTATTCTGTCCCCGAGTCTTTTTGAAGCAGAAGAGCTCCTTGACCAGTTGATAAGGCAAATTCCAAAGTTCATTGTTTTCACAGTAACCTTGTTCTGAATTTCAGGAAGCCCATTAAATCCACCAGCAAGCAAGGTAGATTGTGTTTCTGATAATGCACGTTACTGCAATTCTGTGTGATGACATAAATGTCACCTAGGAATACTGCATCTTTCTCTTAAGCTAATGGTATGTCCGTAACAGTAAGTATACTGGGATGAGAAGGCATCTCACAAATCTCACTGTAATTACAGTTCTACGAGTTACATTTCAGAAGAATTCTGGAAATGATACCAGACTTTATTCCTACATCAATTAATGAATCCACACTCACCATCATTTCTCAAACAAAATCATGGTTTAGGCTGATGTAGGTTTTGGGTTGTGTTTTTTTCATTTGCTTTTTAGTGCTTCTGATGCTGTAAATTACCAGGATGTGACTGCGTCTTGCAAACTTAGCGATTTGTGTTAGCCATTTCAGATAATCGTTATTGCTGCATGTTTCTGTTTCTAAATGATAAGGAGTCTGCCTTCAGCTGAGGACTTACCTTCACACAATAACTTTCTATTTGGAAAAGTGTCATACTGAAACTGAATTTTTCAAGTAGGGGAAGGAGAGAGGCCGGAGATGTTACTCTTATAGATGATGCTTTCACCCTCTAGCAAGTCACCCAGTTTATAGACTGAGATGGAAAAGAGTCTGAGGTACCAAAGCTACCAAAGAGGCAAGTTTTAGTTTACGTTGGGCTGGAAATGCTTGCCTAGGAGTAGTAAGATTTTCTGTGTTTTATCCAATACTTCACTAAATGTCTGAACTAAGCTTCACATTTAAATATCTTGGGAACATGTTCTTGTTACAATTCCATAAAAAGTGACTATTTATAGAAGTTCCTTTTCATTCTTTTCTGTTGAGTCCTGTCAGGTACTGATGGTTTTGGTGGCATCAGTAGTTAATTTTTTCTGAAAAACCTTACTGTGAGATGTATTTGAGTGTGCTGTTGTATTTGGTCTAAACTGTGCAATCATACTGGTATTTGGAAGTTATTTTGATTTGTATTTTTGAATGCATATATGAAAGATCATGTCACTTTTCCCTCTAAATGTCTGTTTAAAGACACTGATATTCAATAATTTATTTGCAGTTCATCTAGCTGCTTCAGTTACTGGCTTCTCAGCAAGCTTGCACACTTAACTGCATGCATTCATCCTCATCATGCCACACTGTGTAGATGGAGAATCTGTCTGAGAGATTGCAGGATTTCTGGAGAGAACTGAGTTCTCCTCAAGTACTTCAGTGCCTAACTTACTTGCTCATTGACCTGATTTAGAAGCCTAGGCAAAATAGGGTAAGTAAATAAGCATGTGTGTTACATGGGCAGAACTGTCAGGATGGGAAGCAGAGACTGCCTTTTGATCAAAGGTGAGAACATGATCATTTTTATTCCCTTTATCTTACAATGCTTCCTGCTTTTCTGCATGGGTGGAAGATACATGGCAGTGTAAGCTGACAGTGAGTTACCTTTCTTGAGAGGTTAGGGTTGGGAGTCTGAACTCAATTGGCAAAATGAGAAATTAATTAAAATTTTTCCATGTCCTGCTTAACATTGCTGAACAGTAGGTGTTTTAAGTAGAAGGGGTTATTTTCTTCTTCTGGTTGTGTTTTGAAGCAGAGAAAATGTCCTCACAGTTTGTGCCAGGCCTGCTCTGATTGACTAACTTGTCAGATGAGCCCCTGTGGAAGGTAAGGAGATGTTTAGTTTACAGAGTCCATTGACTCTTACAAACTGTGGCAACCACTCCTTGGTTTTGCTAACAGCAGGGTGCTTTTGAGTAAGCCAGAAGCAAAATCCTAAACAGCTAGGGAACTTAAATGTCAGAAGCTGAGGAAGTACAAATTTTGCTCAGTAGAATTATAGAGCAGCAGAGCACAGATGTAAAATCTTTGCAGTTGTGGAGATGGGCCTAAATTCCAAGTAATTCTTTTCTTGTTGATGTGAAGAAAATGTCTCACAGCCATCCACAAAAGCCCCACTAAGGATGATTTGTGAAGTTCCCACAGGGAGCAATGGAATACATGTCGGCGGCCTAAGTCAAAGCCATAGCTCAGAGCCCTAGCTTCCAGGTAAAAGTATGTTCTCATCACATATGTAACAGATGAGTTTTGTAATAGCATGTGCATTGCCCTGTCATCTTCTGCCTCAGCTTCAGGAGTCCACAAATTAAAGTTCCCAATAGGCTATTGCTGTACTGCCAAGCCTGAAAGGTAAAGAACGCTGAAGCTTAAATACAGTGCCAAAGAGATACACAAAAGATAGTAATTAGCAAAATGGCTGTGTCATAAGTAAATATCCATGAATTCCTTACATTATCTTCGGTTCTATTAAGCAAGAATAAATAAGTGCTGGGTACTTGGTGCTTCTATTGTGTGTAGTAATGGCATTGAGGATGCAGTTAATTTTTTTTGATCCTATTTGATAAATATTGAATAACCTTTTAAGGCCCAGAGAAGCTTTTACTGTATAAAAAGGCAGATTTCCACTTAACAGAACAGCATCCTAACTAAAATCAATGCATGTTCTTTGAGGAGCATGTCAGATTATTACTAACTTTAATGAAATAAACCTGCTATGATCAGAGTGGTGTGATCAACTGGAGCAAAATTTTAACATAGAGAAACCAAGGATGTGTTCCGGGTTGATTCTTGTTTTCACACTGCTCTCTTTTTAGATGATAACAGTAAAAGAATGTTTGTAATGAGAGGGAATAGTTAAGTAGCACTGAACATTTTCAGAGTACCGCACATCCACTAGCTAATCAGTCACGCTGTCACCTCCATGAGGGAGGAAGCAGTTCATTATTATTATCCCTGTGATTGTAGGTGGGGGAGTGGAGACAAAGGCTATGTCTAAGTTAGCAAACAGTGGGCCTGGAGGGCAAAACAGTAGGTGCCGAGAACCTGATGTCCGTGTTACAGTGTTGGGGTGTCTTCTTGTTGTTGCCCTTTTTTTTTTTTGTTTTGTTTTATTTGTGGGTGGTTTGGTTTTTTTGAGGGTTTTTTTGTTTGTTTGTTTGTTTTTGTTCTTGTGGGGTTGGTTTTTTTGGTGGGTTTTTTTTTTTTTTGGTGTGGCGGGGGTTTTTTTGTGGGATTTTTTTTTTTTTTTTTTTTTGGTGGGGTGTGGTGTGGGTTCCCCCCACCTTTTAAATCAGGTCTGGTCTGATCCCAGGGACTAAATGGTTGGCTGTGGCTACAATGCATTATTAGGTGTGGTTGTTAACTTACATTTTTACTGGTTTCATTGTAGAGGATTCCGGCTTCTAACTTGGAGGCATTTTGGTGATAATGAAGGAGAGGAGAGCACAGTGAGCAACAGAGATTAGAAGGTTAATTTAAAAAGTGTTCTCCTGAACCTAACTTAAAGACTAGTTTATGTCTATCCAGGGGAATACTCTCGTTTCAGGTGGTAGTTTTGTTGTGCCTACAGGCTACTTGTTCAGCCTGGAGAAGGCTCAGGGGTGACCTTATCACTCTCTACAACTATTTGAAAGGACGTTGTAGCAAGGTAAAAGGTTGTACAGTCTTTTCTTCCAAGTAGTAAGTGATAGGAGGATAGGAAATGGCCTCGAGTTGAGTCAGGGGAGGTTTAAGTTGGGTATTAGGAAAAATGTTTTCACCAAAAGGGTTGTGAAGCATTGGAACAGGCTGCCCAGGAAGCTGTTGAATCTCCATCGCTGGAGGTACTTAAAAGACATGTAGATGTGGTGCTTAGGGGCATGGTTTAGTGGTGGACTTGGTAGTGATAGGTTAATGATTGGGCTCAATGATCTTAAAGCTCCTTTCCAACCTAAATGATTCTCTAATTCTACAAGTTTCAGAGCTGTTAAGGACAGCTAAACTGGAAAAAGGCTGATGTTTTGCAGGCATTTCCAAATAGCATTTTATATACATGGAACAAAAAATTGGCCCTGGTAGTTGGCTACTACTTTGCACAAAAGTTGTGGAACTAGCAGTTCACCTCAGGAATTTTCCTTCCCTGTTAGTGCTGAAAGATGATGAAATATTAATTCTTTGAAATAGACTGATTTAGATTTAAAAACATCTTTCAGTTAAGTCAATTTTTATGAAGAAAATGAGCTACTTTCTGTATATCAGTGCCAGTAGTAATTTAGAGTCATTAGTCCATTACGTGAAAAAACTTTGAATATCTTCTTTATGGTATTATTTTTTTTTTTAAATTTTAAATCATCTGAAACAGTAATACTGTTTTGCTTGGCCTTTGCTTCACTTTCCGTGTTAGACCCAGCAGAAAATTTATATTGCAACATAATTAATTGATTAGGGAAGTGTTTATTCTTTGAGACGTTGTCAAAACTCTTTGGTTATTATTAGTCTTTAACATCATTATCAGTGTTTCTTGTTTGATTTGACTTTTTCTTTCAGTTGATGGTTACAGCATCAGTTTTCTTCAGGAAGCATCAGAAAACCAGGAGAAAATGATACTAAATGCTTCTGATCTTAAAAATAAGGATTTGAGTTGGGACAAATACACACAACCTTTCAGGCTGTTCTTTTGTTAGGAAGAAAGGAAAGATAGCTCTCCTGTCTCTTCTCACATGTACAAGTATATTTATACAGCCTTTGGCGTAACTTTGACCTACACAGTATGTGTAGCTGCACAACAGTGGTGTTACAATGAGAGGTTTGATGCTGGCTTTCCGGTGTGTAAGTTGTGTATCTACCAAAATGACCCTGACAGGAATTTTTTTCATCCTTACAGTGAGCCAGATGCCGTTAATTTGATACATAATCATGTTTTACACATTTCTTGGAAGGTTTTTTTGCCACCAGTAAAGAAAATTTGAATTTAATAGAAGAGATTTAGTGAAGCTTTTGATCAGCTGATGATAGAGTATGTTTAAAATGTTGGAGAAGTAAGTCACAGAAATTATCCTACACCAAGGAGGAGGAAAGAATGAATCTTAGTCCATCACTTGAGTTTGTAAGGGGGCAAGCTATGACACTGATATTACAGATATTACACGATATTACAGGAGTTGGATACTGCCCTAATTGCAATCTTAATGATACTGAAAGCAAAAAGCTCCCAACCTTCTTTAGGTTATATAGTTCACCATCGTGTATCTTGTATTAATTTTTAAGAAGAAAAATAGTTGTTCATTAAGTAAAATGAAGATGAGAAACCAAAACATGTAAAAACTCTTGAGACAGGTTTGGACTTCGAGCTAGATAGCTTGCAAGCTAAATTCACAGGAAATGGAAATATAAAACATTAACTTCATTGTCCAGCTTCACAGACAGAATCACAGACTGTCTCTCACAGCCTTGCAGAAAATTAGTGTCTCATAAAATTGATTAGAAGGATGATCAGTTCATTAAAGAAATCGTAGTGTAATTGTATGATGCATTACCTTCTAACTAAGATTGCTGATAAAGTGCATAAAAAGATGGATCTATTTTCATATAAGAATGTTTTTCTATAAGAAGAATCTGTACAGTCTCAAGTCAAATTATGTATACAGTGTTGCTGTAGGATGCGTGTTAACTAACAGCCTCACACCGGTAGTTGACATAAAGAAATTGCCTCTTTGCCCTAGGAGGTCACGTTGGTGATTTAGTAGCTGTCAGTAATGAACTGCTGCTGCAGTTTGAAAATACCCAGTGCTGTAGGTGCTTCAGACAGGATCTCTGTGGTTTGACATAAAAATAAGCTCTTCACAATGTATCAGTGTGTTGTGTACTTAGGTTCATTGATGCCGAGGTTCTTACCAGATTCCTACCAGGGTGGTTAAGTGGTTAAACCATTTGCTTTTCTGCAAAGCAGTGGGTTAGTAGCTTTTAAAACGCCTTACACAAGGCTTTTATTACATAAAATAATGCAATTAATAAAGGCGGTAAACTGAAATGAAGATTGTATTTGCCAAAACCTACTTATCAAGTCAAAAAAAGTGCCAGCAGTAAATTACCTGGATCCCAGTCCAGTGCCTTTTCCAGTGAGCCTTAGTGGTTCACAAATCAAAGAAAATGATTTATGGCTAGTTAGTGAATTGCAGGTGCTTCATCCTAGCTCTAGGTGGCACAATCCCTGGTTACAGCAAAGCTCCAGCGCATCTCCTTCCCTGCATACTTGATCTGAATGGCATTTCTCAGCATGAGTGACACATCACTGTTTAGTAGTCCACAAGCAAAAACTTAGGAAGCCATTGTCCCTTCTGCTTGCTTTAACCTGCAGAGCTTCAGTAGCAGTTGGTGTTTGTACTCGTCTGTTACACTTACTGAAAATATGAATACATATCAGCAGTGGTATGATTCAGCCTAGGGTTATGTCTGTAAAAGGCCCTTGGGTGAAGGCCAGTGCCACAAAGAAACCTTCTATTTTCTCACTGGCAATTCACAATAGTTCTGCCTGTATTAGTCCAAAGTGAACATAGCTTAGGATAGTTCTTGTAGATACTCAGTGTGTGCTGGATATAATTTTGTCCTTTTCAAAGTGTAAATACATCAACATTTTAGGGCATATTAATCTCAACTCTTGCAGAGGCAGTCCTGGAATGGTTGGTGGGCCAGTTAATTGCCGTACAAACAATTGCAGCCTATGAATGTTCTTACAGGCCCCACTCACATGCTCAGAGTAAAAGTAATATACACACATGCTGTAGTCACTGTGCACATGCATGGTAAAGCCAGCGCTTTCTGGGAGTGCCAGGCTTACTGCATGCGTGCCAGCAGCAGTGTGGTTGTATTGTGGTTGTGGAGAAAGCCTAGTGATCTTATAAATGTGTTGGGCATGTGAACTCTATGCAGACTTGGTAAATGACAGCCTCTGGGAAGTTCTGCTTTAACTCCTAATTTGCCATAGGTCCTTCCCTGCACCAGGGAAATGTGATGGCCAGCAGCTGTGTAGGACCAGATAGCAGATGCTGTTTCAACATAAAGTTTGCCTTCTGTTCACCTACAGAAATAGGGATGGCTGCATTTCAGTCTTGCTAATTCAGAAAATACCTGTGCAAGGGAACAGAAGAGTCTAAGACACCTTACTTAGGCTTTAAGTCACAGTATTCAGGGCTATAAAAATCTAGAACTTCTTTCAAATTTCACATACTTTCCAGAGTTAATAAATTACTAGATTGCCTGCAGTCATGTATTGTTGGAGAGACAAAGTGTTTGTGTAATTGGAGGCTGGTGTACAGTATAGAGTATGAATCACTGCATCTGCACTTACTTTGTCCCAGGTCGCCGTCACAGCATCTGTGTTTGACTGAAGACCGCTAATACGCCTTCTAGTGGAGGGCGTATGTTCAGAAGGGAGTGTATGTGGTCGTGGAGTGCCAGGAATCAGAGTTTTAAATAAACCCAAATGGCACTCTGTGGAGATCTAGTTTGAATGGAGTAGCTTGTCTGCCCAGAGCCTGATGTGACTTTTGTTTTTAAAAAATCATAAAGATGCAAAGCCAGCGGTGTAGGTAGCATTAAATGGTTTGTAACTGACAGGTTGTGTAGAAAAATGGGTGGAATTTGTTTTTAAAAAAATCTCAGTAAAATCTAGCATGCAGCTGAGATTTATGAGGGGAGAGCAGGGAAGAAAAACAGGCTTCAGATTGCAAGATTGATAATTAAGTAACCTTACTTAGCGATTAAGTACCAATAGCCTTTAAAAGGAATGCAAGAAAATGTCATTGATATTTGGGTTTTTTGATTGTTTAGAAATAAGTAAATGGTTTTCTGTAACGAAAATCAACAAAAATAACATAATCACATTGGCGAGAAGCTTTTCTGAGGACTGGTACATCACATACAACAGGTGTAACCACACTGGGCTCACATGTGTACTCATCCAGGCAAATGTATGTTTCACCTTTGCATTGAGAAGGAATGGGATCATGACCCGTACACCTAGTTTTGTGATGGAACAAAATACCTTGCAAAGAATTGTTTCTCAAATAGAAGTTAAAAAGCACTAAAACAGGTTAATGATAAACTTTTTACAATAGAGCTGCACTAGAGAAAATGCAGAGGATTAGCAGAAAATGAAGTGTTCTGCTGCTTTCATTTGATAGTTCAGTTTAAAAACATAGTGGTTACTAGAAAATTACAGAGCCAGCTATTTAAATAAGTTTGTCTTCATTTGTTAGTATAATATAACGTAGATGAAGTCACTTTTTAGGACAGTGTTTTTAACATGTTTAACCTTCTCATTAACTACTGAGTCCAGCAGGATCTACTGAAACAAGAGGACTAACAAATCAGTTTGATAAAGCTCAACATTTGAACATAACTTAAGCTACCTGTGCAAAAACCGCAGTGGAGCAGCTAATGTGTGGTAACTGCTCACACCATGGTAACTCTGTTGTTGGGCTCCCATGTTAAGAACTGTCTCCCACGTTAAGAACTGTTTAGGTACTTGGGTTACTAAGTCATGGACAGAGAATTTTTGAAAACCTCTAATGTGCCTTATTCTTCAAGAATTGCAGTATACTCTATGTCTACTCTAATTTTTTTACTGTCTGCATATTAACAAGGCCATAGTTTGCAGTAATCTGTTGGGACTATTTAAAGAGTAAGGATGGCAGAATAAAATTCTTAATAAGGATCGCAGAAAACCTTTCCTGAGGTCATTACCACTGTCTTTAATTTCTTTTTCCAAGCTGTTCAGTAACTTAAGTTGTTTTTTGGAAGTGTGACTATGTCTTTTCTTTACCATCGCTATCAATACAATCAGTATAGAAGAAGTTAACAGTTACAAAGGTGGAGTTTGGGGTTCTTTTTTTTTTTTTTTTTTTCCTTCCCTCTGAAAATGGCCTGAACATATCTTGGGTGTGCTTAGCTGCAGAAGGGTTTACTATTTATTGTAGTTCTGGTAGGGGAATGTTAGTATTTTGACCCTAAGCTGCATAGTCAATATCAACATCAATATTTTTATGCAAATACAGTATGAGTTTTCTCTTGTTTTGTCTTGCAAACTCAGAAATAACTTTGCACTGAAGACTCTGAAATTATCTTTTCAGGATTTTCACATTTTGGAAGTTTCTTACTAAAGTGTAGGAAATGTATTCGTTTTCTGACTTTACAATTTGTTTTGTTGCAGAAAAAAGGAAAAAAAAAAAGTACTTGGCAGGTTAAAGTAAAGCTGTATGATACCTGACAAAAGTGCTAGTCTCTGAAAACTTGTGCAGAAGCCTTTAAAATGTGTTTTTTCTGCCATCTTCAGAAAAAAGATAAAACTGAAGTATAGAAAGCTGTTAAGACGGCACAAGAAAACTTGATCATCAGATTTTAAAGCTGATCTCAGAAGACAATCAAAAAGGATTGATATTTATCTCAATAGAAACATTCATTTTAAATTTTATATTAGGAAATAACACAGAGCCTCTGGGATTCACTCATCTGTTTTATTCTTTTGGCACATTTCTATAGCTTTGTTTCTGCCACAGTGAGAAACTAGAATCATAGAATAGAATAGTAGAACAGGTTGGGTTGGAAGGGACCTTCAAAGGTCATCTAGTCCAACGCCCCTGCAGTGAGCAGAGACATCTTCAACTAGAGGTTGCCGAGAACCACATCCAACTCAGCCCTGAATGTCTGCAGGGATGGCACATCCACCACCTCTGTAGGCAACCTGCACCAGTATTTTACCACCCTCATTGTAAAGAACTTTTTCTGCATGTCCAGCCTGAATCTCCCCTCTTTTAGTTTAAAACCATCACCCCTCGTCCTATCGCAACAGGCCCTGCTAAAAAAATCTCTCCCTATCTTTCTTATAGGCCCCTTTAAGAACTGAAAGGCCACAATAAGGTCTCCCTCGAGTCTTCTCCAGGCTGAACAACCCCAACTCTCACAGCCTTTCCTTACAGGGGAGGTGCTCCATCTCTCTGATAATTTTTGTGGCCCTTCCCTGGACCCTTTCTAACAAGTCTGTATCTTTCCTATACTGAGGACCCCAGAACTGGATGCAGTACTACAGGTGGAGTCTTACTAGAGCAGAGTAGAGGGGCAGAATCACCTCCCTCAGCCTGCTGGCCATGCTCCTTTGGGTGCAGCCCAAGATAAAACTGGCCTTCTGGGCTGCAAGCGCACACTGCCAGGTCATACATATTCAATCTTTCATCCACCAGTACCTCCACATCCTTCTCCTAAGGGGTACTCTCAATCCCTTCATCCCCCAGCCAGTATTGATACTGGGTGTTGCCCCAACCCAGGTGCAGGACCATGCACTTGGCCCTGTTGAACCTCAAGTGGTTCTCATGGGCCCATCTCTCAAGCCAGTCAGGGTCTCTCTGGATGACATTCCTGCCCTTGGGTTTGTCAGCTGCACCACTCACCTTGGTGTCACCTGCAAACTTGCTGACGGCGCACTCAATTCCATTGTCTATGTCACTGATGAAGGTATTAAACAGTACTGGTCCTAGTGCAAAACCCTGAGGGATGCCACTTGTCACTGTAGTACTAGTAAAAACTAGTGAAGTTTTTTTACACTAGTACTAGTGTAAAAAATAGTCTTTTTACTGCATAGTTTGGTCAACTAAGTTGCTTTACTGGAGTTGACAAACCTACTGTTGTTTACTAGGTAATGTTTTTTCTGAACTACTTCAAACTGAAGACCATCCCCAAAACACTTCAGTTGTCTTTTACAGGACTATTCCCATGTGTCCGCGATTAGAGGACCAACCTCTGTCTGTGAGAGTCAGAACACTTACATGTTTTTGTAGATCGTGGTAAAAGAGAAGATGAGCTGCAGCTTCTTCATGGCAAAAATTTTTTTTTTTAGGAGGTCACTGCTAATTAGCGTGAGGTGTTGATTATACTGGATATGCATGCGTGATCCAGCAGCTTCTGTGTACTTACCTGTGGTTACTTTTTTACTAGTGTGCAGAGGCTTCCACTGTTGTTCGGGTTCCTTTCCTGCCTTCCCCCCCCCCTTCAACTGAGAACAAAAAAAATGTTTCTAATAATTTTGGTTGCACTTCCCTGAGTTTTTCATGGTACAGGATCAGTATAATATAGGGTAGACAGTCCAATCCTATATAAAAGGGAATTAGAGACTACAGTTTATTTAAAAAAAAAAAAATTTTAATTTTTAATTTTAAAATTGATGGAATTTCAGATCAGACGTTTCCTCCACATGTTCATGCACAGGGGCCTCCTTACAGTTGCAGGCCTGATGTAACTCTAAATAAGCTTTTTTTTGTTTGTTTCTGTGTTTTTACTGTAAGGGTATAAGAAGAGCAATGCAAAAGTAGAAGCGAATACAGAGGTGCCAAATATAATCACCTTTCAGCATTTGTGCCATTGTGGTTGTTGGAAGTAAACCCTTGTTTAGCTTTGGATGGTTAACTCTGTGGTTTGTGCTGACAGCTGGATGTGCACCGGGTTGTTCTGTTGGGTTTTGTGTGGGGTGTTTTTGTTTTGGTTTGTTTTTGGTTTTTTTTTTTTTTTTTTTTAGCTGAACTGAAATTATAATACAAAAAAAAAAAAAAAGTTGACTTGTGTGGGTAACGTTTTAATAGCCTAAAACATGAACTAAAAGTTTGGACTGGAATACTTTTAATTTGAGTATTGTGTAGAGGAATGACACATAAAATAAATGTTTACTTCCTGGAAGTAAAAGTTTTGTATAGAAAGAAAAAACAATCCAGCTAACAGAAAATGGAAGTCCTCCCCCCCACCCCCCACCCCTGTGTGAGCTGCAGTTGTGTTATGGTGCTTTGCCCTGACAGTTAAATTTGTATGTGATTTGGTGTGCAAGGTCAGAATAGGAACAGATCCTCAGCATAAGCATGTTCTAGAGTATCTTGCTACATAGCCCTGAAGATGACTAGAAATGTATTCAATGCAATGTCCATGAAACTAGCTGCAAGTTTAACTAGTGAAAATCAGAACTATGTGAATGCTAATAAAGCAAAAACCCAGCAGTGTAGAAAACTTAATTACCTAGGGACTTAAGGGAGTTCAGAACTTTCTCTCAGATGTGGAGGTGAACCAAGATTTGTAATGCTAGTAACTTACTTACATGCGAATGAACTGCATATGGACTTTTAATTAAACAGGAAGCCATATGTCATTTCAGGAGAGGTCGCAGCTGTGAAGAAACCCTAAGAGAGAAAGGAGGTGGCTTTTTCTAAGGTACATAGCTGCATCTTGCTAGTACATGTCATTGGCTGGAGTTGATGTTTTTTGAGTGAAACAGTAGCTGTAATTCAAAATGCATTTAGTTCATCCATTTCTTAAGACTTCTTTTAATACTGTAAAAGTATCTAGCAAATATTTTCTTAGAGGCAGGAAGGCACAGTGCTTATCCACAATTTCCATTGTATTCTGATTCACATTATCTTACATTTTTTATTATCTTTAGACATAGAAAGCATTTATTAATCTAGCCATTCTTGGTTGGCTTGTTGGAGGTGCAGCTGGAAACAGTTTTCCTTTGAGCTGCTGAGGTAGCTCAGCTGAGTGGGTCTGTGGTGTCCGAACTGGGCTTGGGCTGGTCAGCCTGAAGGGGCGTGAGCGCTGCTGCTGTCTGCCCACAATGTGCCTCTTGACTTCTCTGTTGGAAAAGCAGAACATTAAAATGTTACTCTCTTCTGTTGTAGGAAAGGGATGCTTTAAAGTGGCATGGTATGCTCTTAGAAATGCAAATGCAAAATGATGTGACTGGGTGCTTTGACCTGTAAAATCTGATTGCTTGCCCCTGCTATCTTCTCATACTGTGTTCTTAGTGACCCAGTAGTAGCTTCCATCTTTCACTTCCCCCAAGCTTAACATTTTTTAACCTTTTCTTTTTTTTTCATGAACAAATGCTGAAAAGAACATTGCACTTCTGTAATTGTGTACTTGGCACAAAAATACCTATATGGTGTGTTGTTTAAAGCTAGCAAGGATGTCCTCTCAGAACTTAGGTATTCAATTTACTTTCTATTTTTTTCTCAATAAAAACTAGGGATTTTTTTTTTCCTTTTTTTTTTTTTGTGTGGAGAGTCTAATTATAATTTTTTTAATTATAAAATTGTTCTTTGGTAATATTACCCTTGACCTGATTTCTTAAACTCTGAGAGTGCCAGTGGCATATTTATGTCTGTAGAATCTTTGTCACTGTGTGTGTAGGTGCATGCATATGCAAGTATGCACATAGGAATTTTTACATTAAAATAAGCTAGGAATATGAATAAAATGTAGAGTCTTTGTTTTATTAGTATTATTCAGATCTTGCTAGACTTGAAATGGTTGAAATTAGGCTTGGGCTGTCTCTCCTGAGATACAGTAATACAATAGTTGTGTCGCTCCTGTCCTCCTAATGAGCTAGCTGGCCCTGGTTCCCTCACCTTGTGGGGGAAGAAGGTGTGCAGAGGGCCTAGCTTCGTTTTGAAGAAGCTGCTTAATTAGTATATGGCTCCTTGCAGTGGCTGAGAAGACATAAGTTGCAAGAGGACGGCAAAAAATAAGTAGCTAGTGATTCCCTCCAGGGGAAGTAGCAGTTAAAAAGCACTCTCAAGTTAAGGATGATCTGCCGTAAGCTGCAGGAAATGTGCCACAATATCTGGAACTGTGCTTCCCTCTGGGCAGATTTGTAACGCTCTCGGCCTTGGGGCCAGCCTGCGTTTCACTCTATGTGCGCTGAAGAACACATAAAACTGTGAGCGACGCTGTAAACGCAGAAACAAGGGGAACAGAAATCCAACGCTTGAATCTCTCGGGTTATTTGAGGGATGAAAATAATGGATTAGTGTATTTTTATTGTATTGCCACCTTGCCAGAGCTCCTTACAGTGAGCTGTCAGCTACACTGGGCTCCCCATGTGTCCTGGGGGAGCGGGGATGTAGGAACACTGCTTTTTGAAAGGGACAGGTCTTTGAGGGACAGAGCTTCTCCTGGCATTTTTTAATACCCTCTGGGAAACTTCCATGATGAAGTCTGGCTCTGTGCAGTCCTGCGTGGCCGTGGGGTGAAGGCTGGGCAGGAGGAGCCTTTCCCCAGTAGGCAGGGGAAGGTTAAAGCACTTTCCCAGCCTTTTCATGGCTGCTGACTGGAAAGTGGTATCTGCATTGGCCTTGCCCTTCCACCCCGAAATCACCTTCTTTTTGCTCCCCCAGCAGTGGTTATGTCTGCCAAAGTTCCCTGCCCCATTCTGATTTCTTCTTCGATTCTTATATCTTTGTCGGCGACATGGGCGGTGGGATTGAGTGTGCCTTCAGCAAGTTTGCTGACGACACCAAGCTGTGTGGTTCGGTTGGTACGCTGGAGGGAAGGGATGCCATCCAGAGGGACCCCTGACATGCTTGTGAGGTGGACAGATGCCAACCTTATGAAGTTTAACCAAGCCAAGTGTAAGGTCCTACACCTGGGTCGGGGCAATCCCAGGCACTGCTACAGGTTGTGCAGAGAAGAGATTCAGAGCAGCCCTGCAGAGGAGGACTTGGGGGTGTTGGTTGATGAAAAGCTTAACATGAGCTGGCTTCAGTGTGCGCTTGCAGCCCAGAAAGCCAGCCGTATCCTGGGCTGCATCAAAAGAAGCGTGACCAGCAGATCGAAGGAGGTGATCCTGCCCCTCTACTCTGCTCTTGTGAGACCTCACTTGGAGTACTGCGTACAGTTCTGGTGTCCTCAACATAAAAAGGACATGGAGCTGTTGGAGCGAGTCCAGAGGAGGGCCACAAGGATGATAAGAGGGCTGGAGCCCCTCCTGTATGAAGACAGGCTGAGAGAAGAGAAGGCTGCGTGGAGACCTCATAGCAGCCTTCCAGTATCTGAAGGGGTCTACAAGGATGCTGGGGAGGGACTCTTCATCAGGGATTGTAGTGATAGGATAAGGGGTAATGGGTTTAAACTTAAACAGGGGAAGTTCGGGTTGGGTATAAGGAAGAAGTTCTTTACTGTGAGGGTGGTGAGGCACTGGAACGGGTTGCCCAAAGAAGTGGTAAACGTTCCATCCCTGGCGGTGTTCAAGGCCAGATTGGACAAAGCCTTGCGTGACACGGGCTAGTGTGAGGTTTCCCTGCCTATGGCAGGGGGGTTGTAACTAGATGATGATCTTAAGGTGCTTTCCAACCCCAACCATTTTGTGACTCTATGACAAGCTGTTTCTGAACATGTAATCTTTTATCACAGAGGACGCGGAGTGCTCTGAAGCATGAACAAGAAAGCACGAGCAGAAGCGGCCAAGGGGACAGCTTGAGTGTCTTCCTCAGGAGTACATAACCTAAGAGAGTGAGATCTCAGATAGCTTAGTGGAGAAAATATTCTTAACTCTTCATCTGTTAGAAGAGCCAGCACGATCTGCTTTAGTAATCTAAATCCTGATGAAAATGTTCTTTCTTTGGCAAGAACGAAGGATCCGCAGGAAGGTTGAAAATCAAAGGGGTTTGTTTTGTTTGTTCATTTGTTGGTTGTTGTTTGGTTTGGTTTCCCTCTCCCCCAAATGATACTTAGGCTAAAGTCCAGAATTTGGGTGAATATCTTTTCTGGAAGCAGTGGCCAACCATTGTTGAGGAAAAAATGTACCAAAATGCTAAGAAGCATTTGCTGTTCCTAATCTTTGATGTAAGATTATGATATTTAGTAGTATCAGAAATGCTGCTTGATGTAAATATTGCATCATAAGAAAAGTGCTACAATTCCTGTGATCTCTGTTTTCAGTGAAGATATATCTATAGTGGTTTTGGTATAGCAAAACAATTAATTTTCAAGCGTTTTCACATTCTAAAAAGCAAAATGCTCTACTGCATCCATTCAGATCCTGGATGGAGCCCCTTTGTATGAGTAGCAGGTCAGAAGTTTGTGAGACTCTCAAAATAAAGCTCAGAAACATAAAATAGGCTAAATATTTTATTAAATATTTAAATTTTAAATATTAAATTGTTACTAAAAATTAAAAATACATATAAAAAAAGGATAATAGGAAATGTCAGGAGATACAGATTTTCCTTTTCCAGTTACAATAGTGGCAATTCCATTCAGGTAGAAGAATGTTAGCCCACACAGGGGAGCAGAGGCAGGACCCAACAAAATCTCTAATGCTGTGTCTTTAGATGTGAAGATACTTATTGTAAAAATGTATGTATTTTTTAAAGTATAAAGTTATCTTATTCTCTCCGTGGTAAAAATAAAGGAAGAATGTTACGATTTTGGATGCTAACCGTATTTGTCCTTGCTTTTGATTAATCAAAGAAAAATGGTCTATACTATCCCTGAAATGGTGTGTCTTATTGTTGCCAGGAATACGAATTATGTCTGTCCATAGTCCCTCTAACAAAAAATTGAAGAAACTTGAAAAGAATTTAAACAATGAACTTCCGCATATGGAAGCCTTTTGAAACATCAACTTGAAGAGTATTTTTACATTTTACAAATGTATGTAGCAATAGGAAATGCAACAGTATTAAAATACGTAATTACAGATTTTTTAAATACATCAACAATATCTATATTATCTACCATCAAACCATTCTGATGCTTTTGATAAGTTTTTATTCCCTTTTTTGCTCCCCCGCGGAAGATCTTATTTGAGATATTATTAACCAAATTGTAAACTTTTTTGTTAAACATGGTTACATTTTTTTCCCAACTTTATTTTAAAACCTTTTATTAGATAGGTTTAAAGGCAAGAGTACCTTTTCTCCTACATTTTATATAACTATCTTCCTTAACAAAGTTTAGAGCAAACTCAACTTATCTTGTGATGCAGGGAAACTAAGGTCACAAAGTGAAGTTCAGCTCCTAGAGACCTGAACTTCAGGACTTCTAGGGTTATATGGTCCATTGTAGCCCCCAGCATTTTCAGTTCAATTCATGTGCATAGGTGAAGGACCATAGGTAGAATATAAAAGAAAGTTAAGAAGCTTAGCCCTATCGCAGTCTTTATCCAAAGAGTAGTTAAGTTAGTTTTCACAGGAAATCAGGTGGCGGTCAGCATATTGCTACTATTTTCTATCAGTAAATTGCTTACAAAAAACATACATGTTGCTTTACAGTAGTTGTATATGATACTGATCTTCTCAAAGAAGATACATGTTAATAAGAGAAAATAAAAGGTTGGGTGGAGAGGATATTGGTTTATCTACTTGGATTTTTATATCAGGCTTGTCACTTGGGTGAAAACTATGCACCTTTGTGCATAGTTCAGTGATGAAGTCTGTCGTGTTTGTGCCTTGGAGTCTACTTACGTGAGTCTGCTTTCCAGTGCTATATTTTGCCCTTAGTGGGTATAAAAATCGATTTGAAATTAACTATACAGAAGTTTCTAAAGAGATTTGGCCTTTTCTCTGTGCAAGGAAGGTAAGAATTTGCATTGTGCTGTCTCTCACTAATGCTGGTGTTTGCTTCAGGTTTTGTTCGTGTTTTTGCCATGGAAGAACAGCATGCAGTGGACTGATTCTCACCAATTTACTGTGAGATAGGGTTATGAGTAGCATAAGGAAAATAGTTTTGGGGGCGAAGCTTCATTTGTGGCATTTGTCCTGCATGGATGAGCTCTTCAGGCAGTTGCTCCAAACCATATGAAATGGAAAGCTAAGCACAGACGGTAGAGAGTTGTTTCTCTTCAGGGAGCCCCTAGCTTTTCAGGGGGATCCTTTCAAGAGGAGGGAGAAAGTCACACAGGGTGGGATCCTGAACCCATTTACAAAGCTCTGTGAAATCTTGAGGAGTTATTTTTCCTCTGTGAAGCAGCCAATTTATCTCTTCTTTTCCTTTCTTGACTCTTTAATTATACCCAAACCATAAGAAGATAGCTCCAGAATTCTGAAAACTATCTGATTATAGCTTAAAAAGATAAGGAGATGGTTCTATTTTGCTGAGTGGGGTCTTTTTGGGGGGGAGGGAGGTGAGGGAGGTTGTGGTGGCGGTATTTTTCTGTTGTTTGGTGTTTTGTTTTCCCGAATTGAAGGTGGAGGGAGGAAGCTACTGACTTCCAGTAATGGATTGTGCCTGGCTGCGTAGTAGTACAGCGTGGTTTTGATTATCTGGACAAAGCTTAATTTGATTAACTGGATTTCTGGTAGAGGAGTTTGAGATGTTCTGTTTCAGTAAAAAGCTTAAATTGATACTCACTTAAGAAGCTGTAGAACATCAGTTTTAAATTTTAATTCCATCTCCCAATTGTCAGCAGTTCAGTGTCTTAAGCTATATTGTAGTAATCACTTGGACTGATTTTAATTGCGTCACTCATACAATAAGGATGAGTATTAGTTGTATTCCTTTGAGTTTAGTGACTGCACTAGGGTGACAAGAAAATCTACTGTCTGCTCGAACACAATGAGATTAAATTTGTAAGAGGATTTCTCTTAGAAAGCATTCAGACTGTTGACATAATGGGAGGTCTTTCCCTTTTTTAAGGAAGTGAGAAAATTCAGCTTCCATACTCAGCTATGGAGAAGTTCATTACTACAATATTTATGCATATAATAATCAGTGAGAGGGAAAAAAAATTGTTCTTAAAGATGGTTGATACAGTTTTTATAGTCTAGATAAGGAAAACATGCAACAGCTTTAGTGATATTTTGTAATGGGCAACATCTGCTTAGCTTTTCATTAACATCTAAGACATACAAAACTATTCTTGAAACCATTCTTTGTAGGTTGATGCAGAAGTTTCACCTCACTTACTTGATGTAATTCTCCACTTCCTGAGCTATGTTCATAAAATTCCTTTCTTTGGAAGGAATACTTACTTACCTTGCCAAGATCTTTTTTGTTGTTACAAGTCACTCATGAAATTGTATTTTGGTTTCTTTCATACAATATTAATAGTCATCTTAACGAAATGTTTATAAATTACGAAAATGATACAGAGCAGATAATTTAGTGAATGGCAAAATGATTATATGCTCCCTTTTTCGAAAACAGGTGGAATATGCAGATGTGGATTGTGAACAAAATAATTAAGATGATGATTATGTAGAGATTTTAAATTAGAGAGATTCTCTCAATGGAGCAAACACTTGGCAAAAGACCAACATGTACACTTCTCCCAGGTTTTTATTAATGGCTCTTAAAATTTAAACCTGTGCTTTGTTAAATCTCAAAGGCCACCACTTGAGTCCTCTCCTAACTTAGCTTTTTGCAGTTATTCCATTTTAACATAAATACAAACCAATGTACTACTGGTGTAGGAACAGACATCAGGAGACCTTAGCTTCCTTTCTGGCTGTTTTGTTGCCTTGCTTGAAACTTCAGATGCTTTTCTATGCCACAGTCTTTTCCATTAGTTTAACTGAGTCACCATCAAAAATCTTTCTTAACATCAAGTGACTCTTGTGAGGCGTAATCTCTTGATGTTAATTAAGGAGTTGGATAATCACAGAAGGAAGCTTCTGCAGTAGTACTGTTAATTTGATGGAAAATATACATATGCCTGCTATATTCATTATCAGGGCTCATAATATTTCCACATAGAAATTCTACTCATTCAACTCTGGATGAGTTGTCATTTAAATTCTTTGGTGTTGTATCCCAGTTTTTATGACCAAGATGAAAACGGTCAATTCTAAAAATAATTATATAAAAGGGTTGAAGGTATAGATTGGTACTTAATAACTGTCAAGAGGTATGATAAAGAGATATAGTATCATAGAATCATAGAATGGTTGGAGTTGGAAGTGACCTCGTCTAGTTCCAACCCCCCTGCCATGGACAGGGACGCCTTCCACTAGACCAGGTTGCTGAAAGCCCCATCCAGCCTGGCCTTGAACACTGTCAGGGATGAGGAAGCCACAGCTTCTCTGAGTAACCTGTGCCAATTAAAGAATTTCTTCCTGCTGTCCAATCTGAGTCTACCCTCTTTCAGTTTGAAGCCATTCCCCCTTGTCCTATCACTACATGCCCTTGTAAAAGGTCCCTCTCCAGCTTTCTTGTAGACACCCTTTAGGTATTGGGTGACTTGTTCTAAGGTCTCCCCTGAGCCTTCTTTTCTCCAAGTTCATGTGTTATGGAGATATTTTTGTCACGGAGATAATATTTTTTTAAGCAATGGAGAAAAAGTTGCATAGAGTACTAGGAGTCCTTGGTTAGAAAGGAGTGCTAGGCAATAGATGTACCAGGTTGAAGCTGATGGACTGCTCTCTAGTTGTGGCCACTGCTGACAGAGGCAGTGGGCAAGGCTGCAGAGGTAAGGATCCATTTGTAAGGTGTCAAGATGAGGAACCTGTCTGCATGAGTGCTCGACCACATCAAATGGATAGGAGCCTGCTTGTTTCACTAGCCTTGCCACTGCCTTTTAATGGAGAAGAGATACTCTAATTCTGCTCCAGAACTTGCAGGGAGATGTTACAGGGTGAGCTGGGGAGCTCTGCGTCCACCTCAGGGAGTTTGCTGCAGACTGTACCAGCTCGATGTCCCTCCTGACAGTGGCCTTCAGTGGCAAGGCTGAAAGCTGCTGTTCCAAGTGGTAGGACAGACTGCCTGCTTTGCTTCCGCTCCTGGGATGATCACATGCATTCTGTCATATCTGTTTTGGACATTTTGGCACCTACAAAGCAAGGCCTGTCCAAGGCCCTGATTCTGCTCAGTCTTTTTGTTTTCATATAGGGCCATACTTAAGTGCAGCAGAAATGTGATCTTGCTGCATTCCACCACTGCAACAAAACAGCATACAAAAAGCAACAAAAGAAACTGTAATTTTGTTTTCTCTATAGCTGAATTAGTAGTAGCCAAGAGGACATATAAAACTCTTCCAAGTGAAATATAAGTTTATAGTTAAAATCAAATATTTTTTTTTCTTATGTGTCACCTCTCTATTACTTTTTAGCTCTTACTCTTCATAGGAGTTACTCTGCTAGTTAATTCCTGATAAGATTGATTTCTGCACTTGTTTTTAAAATTTGTTAGGCAGTGCTCAACAGACTGCTTTTTCTGAGTAAATAAATGCTTGATGAAACAATGTAGGCATAGTAATACTGCAGGTAGAAGAATGTTCAGCAGATAAAGTGTCAGGCTGTACGCATTCTGCACAGGATGTTGAGTCCACTCTGACCCATGAGTCTTGACTTTCCAGGTACCTCTAGGCTTCCTCCTGCACCAAGTCCCAGGCTAAAAGCCAGTCTTCTGCAAATGTATACACTGTTGATTTAATGGTTCTTAGTAAATGTATGTAAATAGTGACTGACAGGGTAGTGGATTTCCATGGCTTTTGTGGATTGTTTTTTTCCTTACATATTAAGAATGTCCTTTTCTATCTAATTTAAATAGGAAATTTCAAACAATACAATATAACCTTTTTTTCCGTTGCCTTTTCATAGGTTAAACTTGGGAATAAACATAGAAAGCCAGGCATAGTTTCGCAGCATTTCTTTTCTTAACAGATGCCAGTGTGCATTTTACTTAGAAAAGGACATCTTTGTTGTTTTAGTTTAAAAACAGCCTTGTGTTTGATCACTGAAGACACTATACTTCATATTTATCTAAGTTATAATGCAGAGAATTGTGAAAACAAGTACAAGTATGCATTGCACACCCATGTGAAAGAGAAGCTTGTTAGCCTAGGCTTCTAGTCTTGTATTATTTTTAAATTAGTCTCTTATGTCTTCCTCGTTAGCCACCATATGAGTTTTGAAGCCACACTACCAGTAGCTGTGTTGTCACCTACTTAAAATTAGCCATGTTTTAAGTTTTTCCGTAAGTATCACAGGACAAAGAATGGTGTGTTTCAACATTTTGTAGTTGCATTTTTGCAGGATGTGCACCAGGAGTCATAGTAATAATACAGTAAATTGTGCATGATATGTATGTATGCGTGTGGTAGCACACCTGTAAAGGATTACTGCTGCATATAAGCAATTGACTTCCTTCCTGGTTCTCATATTGGAGGCAATACTGCTGTGGGGACTTCTAAATCTGTGGTTGTAAAATTACTGATGATGCAGTAACAATTGTTGCTATTACCGTTTGAAGATCAAACTTCTGGGGGGGTCTTCAGATATTTGACAGCTTGTAAGATGCAAAGCTCTTACACCTGTTGATAATCCTCTGTGCCATGCTCAAATGGAAATTCATCACTGAGCGATTTCTTTGCTGTTTTTAGAAGACAGTTAATTCTTTTCATTCATCAGCTGGGTTGGGGTTTTTTAATCTGGAAAGAAAAAAAATAAGTTGAAGGTCCAACCATACTGTCTCCTTGAATCAGGAAGTTCTTTGGTTTTGTTTGTTTTGGTTTGGGTTTTTTGTGTTGTGGGGCTTTTTTGGGAGGGGGAGGGGAGAGAGGGGGATTGGGTTGGGTTTTTTTGTTTGTTGTTTTTTTTTTTTTTTTTTTCCAGTCACAGCATTGACTCCAAAGTACCACCCAAGGGCTTTATTAGGATCATGGTGGGTTACTTGGTTTGGTTTGGTTTGTACGTCACTGTTCTTAAAAGATGAGGAAGGAGTGGGTGGTATGATTGTTATTATTAAAGATTAAGGTATGTTGTGTGGCCTTCAACTGTCTTCTGACAGACAGGAAGCTATTACTCATCTGGCTTCAGAGAACTGATCCAAGTCTCAACTAATTTAAGTGTGCAGTGCCAGCCAGCAGAAGATTGATCTCATTATAGCTTTGTCCCTCGTCGGTCCATTCTTCTGATCTCCATTGCCGTTTCACGTTTGCTTTCTCCTTATATAAGCTAGAGATATTGCTGGGGTGATGGTCATAGAAGCAGCAAAGCCATAGTAGATGCCATAGGGCATTCACATCTTCTTAGGACAGATAGCTTTATGGTTTTTTTAATCCACTTTCAAGTCATCTTCTTTTCACCAGGTGAAACAGGCCCACTCAAGAGTCCTGTTACCCAGTGCTGTTTTTGTTTCTTATGTGATAAATAAGATTTTAGTCATGTATTCCTAAGCTGTATTTCTTAACCTGCTCTGTAATAGATGAGGCTATAGAAAGTACAGTTGGTGGTGTATCAATTAATGTCTTGATCTTCTTACAATGCCAGTCATGAGATTTTAAAAGGCAAAAAATATATAAAAATAATCACACGTAGGTTTGACTCAGTACTGTAACACTGAGTTAAAATCCCAGTCCCCAACAGGAATAATGCTATAATGAGTGCAGCTTTTCTTAACTAACCTTGGTAATTAATTATGCATTTTCTTTCCCTGTTTCTCTGATACTAAATAACAGTGCTTTTTTTTCTTTCCAATTATTTTGGTTTGGGGAGAAGTATGTGAGCAGATCTCTTGTGACATGCTTTCAAATGGTGTTCTATCACTATTAAAGTTTTCACGTGAACAGGATGTTTTTAAAGGTTTGATGCGCTGTTGTTTGTTGGTTTGTTTTTGTTGGTTTTGGGTGGTGGTGGTTTTTTGGGGTTTTTTGTGGTTGGTTTTTCTTTTTTGTTATATATATTAAAATCATACTTGAAATTTCTTTGTATGCTTTTTTGTCAGCAACAATATAAAAATACTTACTACCCTTGATCGTAACAATCTTAAGAGGAGCTATCAGTGTGAAGTTTCTGTGAGTTTTATATTGTGCTGAAAATGAAACATCTTCACTTCTTAGTAATTTCTGGTCACCCCTGTAAATTTTATTATTCTGTCATTCATATTCTTTTACCCTCTTTTTGTGCATTCTGTGCTGGAAATTTTCCATTATTTCCTTTTTTGCCAGGACACTTTCAGACTGCTGCACGTGTGTCGCTCCATGCAGTGAAGGGGGACTAGAATTGTTGTCATCATTGCTTCTGGCTGAAACAAAATTTGTCTTATCAGTGGGCACAAGAAAGTACTTTTAAGCGTTGACCTGGGAGGGACAGACTTGAGGAAACTGAGATGGCCTTCAAAAAGAGAGACAGATACCATTTTTGTATATGTATGGGTAGTTATGCATTCATTATATACAATAGATATTTTTTCATATATGTATGTATATGGAAAAAATTCAAAAATACATAGAGTATGTATGCATCTGTGTCTTTAGATCTCCAGATATAATTTGGAAATAGTGGTCTTTGGCTGACAAAATCTTAGTACAGTGACACCCAGTTACAGAACCACAAAGCTGAATAAGACACAGACTTAAGTTTTAGATTCTTCTTTGGATTTTAATTTCATTTTTCTATATATTGTAGTTTTGTAGACATCACTTTCAAGGTGTAAATAGTCTGAAATCCAGTCTTCTCTAACATAACAGATTGGTTTACCACCATATTTTCTTCTGTGTGGTTATCATGTGGGTACCTAAGCTCCCAATAAAGAATTGAAAGAATGAGAAGCTTCAGGTTTTAGAACAGAGTAGATAATACAAGTATGTTCTTCCTATCTCTATGCTAAATTTGCATTTGGGGATTTTGAAGGAATCTGGATTCCCTGTAGGTAGAAGTGTTAGGACCAAAACTGGAAGTCAGTTTGTATTGTAATGATTCAGAGGTGTTTGGTGGAAATTATTTTCTTAGGCATGAGTTAAAGCAGAATCTTCAGTAAACGAATAATCATGTCTAAAAGGCACCTCATGTATCTTTCTGTGCTTTAAAGGTTCATGTTGAATAAATTTTTTTGTACTAAATGTGTGACTTATCTTTAGAAAAGCTGGACAGTATTACAGAATTACTGAAAAACATGTGGTAGGGCACTTCTTATATAAGTAGACGTATGACTTGGTGTCATAGGTTTCAGAAAAAAAGAGAAAAACTGTGGTGGTTTCAAGGGTAGCCTAAGGTATTTTTTACTGTTTAATAGTTCTGTATTGTATAGGTTTGTAATTTGTACAGTGTTAAGTAATGATTTCTGCAGACTGGTAGATTGCAGAATTGTAAAGATCTCACCTCTGATTCTGAGGAGCTGAAAGTCAGGCAGGTATCATTGACCCAGGATGTCTCATAGAGCATGACTTTCTGCAGAGACCCATGCCTGGTTAGTGTGAATTTGTCGGGTTGTGTGGGGCAGGTTCTTCCTCGTGGCTAGGACACCCTCTGCAGAGGTGGCCTGCGTGCTCCTAACCGCAGTACAGGCTGAGGATCCCAGTGAGGGCTGAGGGTGGAACCAGGCTTGGTTCCCAATTTTCAGCTTCAGAGCAAGTTCTTGTTCATCACAGCAATGACTGCTTCCCTCCCACCCCCGGAGAAAGTGAAATTGGTCAGTATGTAACACAGTGCTTGATTGTGTGTGTAAGTAATACTTGTGTTGGAAGTTTGTTCTGCACATGTGGGAAGTGGAACTGAAGGCTTTAAAATGATGGTCTTGGTAAAGGGAAAAGCTTTTAAAGGCTTCCAGCTTAGATTTCTGCAGTGTGTGCTATTTCAGAAATGCTTACGGGTTGCTCCTTTAACCTTGCACTGCAGTGCTGTGAAACACACTTCTCTGACAAGATGCCTAAATCGAGGGGTATAAGGCTGCCTTTGTCCTGGGACAAGAGTATCATGGTGTGAGGCATTAAAGCTTAACAGAAATTATTAGAATAAAACCCAGGCTGAAAGGCTGAAAAGCACAGTGCTGAGCAGTGCACCCTGGTACCTGCATTTAGTTTCCTGCAGGGCTGAGTAGCTGGGTGAATGCAGGATTTATGTGGCTGTGCAACTGCTCATTCTGAATTTCAGCTCCTCCTCGTAGGCAAACACAGGAATAATACAGATAAGCTCTTCTTGTCAAGGAGGATGAGATCACTGAATTGGAGCAAAGGAAAACTGATGTATCATGCATGAAATTTCCAACAAGCAGATCTTAACTTTAAATTAACAAATAGTCAGAAATGTTCAGTAACAAACTACTTTTAGTACAAAGTACAAAGATTCAAAGAAATTTAAAGGAAGGAAGGAATGACTTCCCATTAATGAATATGAGCCAAATTTTAATTAGCACTGATATTGCATGTTTCTGAGGTTAAAGTTTGCAGGGCTGTAATTGTTACAATACTTGCTTTAAAAACAAAACGAAACCCCCCAAAAACCAAAACACACCAGAAACCGCAGCACCAAAACACAAAGGTACGTATTGGTTGTACACTCCCTACCATAATGTCCTGAAAGTTGGCCAAGGAAGATAACTTTTTTTTTTTTTTTTACTTTCTGAATTTTTGTAAAAATGTCCCATAATAACCACCTGAAGTTAGATGTTTTGGACAATTGTATCTTCAAGAACTGAACGCAGTTGTGTGTGTTTTGGAGTGGATTTTTTTACTCATTGGTTTAGCTGTTATATTAACATGCAAGTTCTAATTCAGTGGTACTTCAGTTGATACTGATGCTACTATTTGACTCTGAACTAGTCCTAGTAGTTACTTGCAAGAGCCACTTGGCACTGCTCAGCCCTGCACTAAACCAGCTGTCAGCATTGTGCATAAAAAGTCACGTTTGTGTCCAGCGGCTAAAGCATATCCTCCTTATTTGTCTTGCAGGCACAGGAGAGAGTGGCAAAAGCACGTTTATCAAGCAGATGAGAATCATTCATGGATCAGGTTACTCTGATGAAGACAAAAGGGGCTTTACGAAACTGGTGTACCAGAATATATTTACAGCGATGCAGGCCATGATCAGAGCCATGGATACCCTCAAAATCCCGTACAAGCATGAACATAACAAGGTGAGGTATTTGTTTATTTCTGTAGCTGAAGTTTTTTGTCTTTTTATTTTAGGAAATATACTGAAGGTCTCAAAAGAATTACGTATCTCCCAATTATTCTCAAAGCTCTCAAGAAAAGGGCATTTCCCAGTCCTGCCTTTAGTTCTCTGCTCTTCTAGTTACTTTAACAACACAGAGGTGCTGCTTTTATCAAGAGAACTGCTCTTAACAAGATGCCTGGGGGGTTTGGCACAGGGCAGAGGTTTAATGGCAGGCTGCTTTTTGACTTGTATCTTTAGTTACCCCTTGTCTTTTCCTCCCAGGTCATGCTGTGGCCAGAGCACAGTTAAGCCATTCTTCTGATCTATAGCAGATCATTATGGCTTAAGGTTTGCCATTAACATTACATGTGGAAAAAATTCAAATTATTGGCAAAGTAGGTGGGGATACCTGGTTTTGTGTGAACATCCTGTGAAAACTGTGAAATAAAATTTTCTATACAAGACAAGGGAACAGTCAGATCCTTTTGAGGTTGATGCTGTTACTGAAATTTAAAAGGATAAAATGCATTTGAAATGTTTGAAAGGTTCGTCTCTGACTAGCCTTATTCCCAATTTTTGTTTCTTTTTACATTTTAAAAGAAAGATAAGTAAAAATAATTGAAGCATTCCATGAAAGAGAGTGAAATGCTTAATATTTACTTGAGTACATAGTAAGACACAGAATTACACGGCTGTATCTCCCGCTTCTTGTCACAGGAGTGGTATGACTTTGACAACAGTTCCTGAGAACTTGTTCTGATTTTTACTTTTGAGCCATTATCAGCAATGTTGTCAGGTGGAGAGTTAAGATCCCTCAAAAGTGGAGGGCTCACCTTTCTTTCAATCTTGTGAAAGACTATTTAATGATAGTTTAATAATCCTGGATGAAAATAATAGTTTAGTAGTCCTGGATGAAAATAATACTTTCTCTGATAAATTACTGAAAAGTTCTTTTATTCTAGTACTTTTTTTTTAGTCATCAGAAACTATCAAAGAGCAGGAACATTTATGATAAAGAAGTAAGCTTCTGTTAACTGGGGAAGACAGGATGAAATGAACTTGTGTTAAGATGAAAATCTTTTGTGTCTACATAGATGAAGTTTAATTACTAGAATTCAACTGCTGTATATATTCTAGAAGTAGAAAAGATAAAGCTTATTACTGGGTTAAAGAAGTGTTCATGATTTCCATCTGCCAAAGTCACTGCAGAGGTCATCACTTCGTTGCGGACATAATGTTGCAATAACCAGAGTTTTGCAGGGGCTTAGATTTATGCAGTGGGAAGTCAGGAGGATCCTGGCTGTCAAAATCCGTATTGTTAACCTTTTTTAATGGTGGGTGGGGCTTTTTGTGCGCTTGAAAAAGATTGAAAAGTTTGTCCTAATGTGTAGGAGACTGTTGAACTTCCTAGTCTGTGCTGAAGCTGTCTAGTTTCCTCTCATCCCTCATGAATCAAAATCAAATGTGTAATTAATATGAAAAAGAGAATGCATTTCTATGTCTGTTTCAGCCTTTTGTCTCCATGTTTTTGCTGTGTGCAAAGCATACAACATACTGACCGCAATCATTGTTATTTCATCACTATGCCTTAATATCTGGAAGTCCTAATTATAAATGAGGAAATTCCTTTTTTTTTTTTTTTTTTTTTTTTCCCCTTGGATTATGCTATGGAATATATGTTCTGTAGATACCATTCAAATTAAGAGTGCTGAATTCATAAGATGTATTTATATAGTTGGAGTGAGCCAGTTAAGTTCGGCATAGTTGTATATGCGTGGCCAGAGCTGTTCACTTTGTATAAAAATAACTTTCCTAAAAGCGGGAGTCCATTTCTGTGCTCAGCTACTTCTCAGACATTCCCATCAGTTTCTAACAGGGCTACATGCAGAGTAAAATAGAAGTCACCAACAGACAGGGTCTCAAGACAATTCCTGTACTAATTCCTTCAGAAATACAGGGAAAACCAAACTTGTTACAATATCATGTCAGAATAGAGAAGATAGCAGTCTAGTACACTTACACTTTGTATAGAAGATCACTTCACTTTAAAGCAGTGAACACCAATCAATCTGCTCTTTTTTTCTCTCTTTTTTTTTTTTTTTTAAAAGCAGTTGAAAACAAACTCATTAGCCTAGCAGTCTAGAAAACACAGGAAGGGCACTTCCTATTAATTTGAATCTCCTATCAGGAAGTCCTATCTCTGGAGAGAATATCTCAAAGTTTGAGTAAGAACATATTTTTAGCACAGTAGTTGTTTTGCACAATGGTTTAGAAAACCGCATCTCAGGCTGGTATAGATGTTGGTTTGGCCTAAAGAAAGGTGACCCCCTTTTTTTTTTTTTTTTTGGTCAAATTCTTTATGTTCTGTGATACACTTTGGGACTACAGTAGAAATGTTTTTCTCTTACTGTACCAAATTCTTTACCTTTAATTATTAAAGGTAATTATTAAAATTAAGAGCCTTTCAACTCTCAGAATGCTGTTGGAATTTGAAGTGCTCTCATATCAAAAAGTTAGTTGTGATCTTTGTGTGGTATACAATGTCACAACATTTAGGTTGGATTATTTTAATATGATCAATGTAGCAAGAGGCAGGTTTATTTCCAGCAAGTTAGTTCTTGTGGAGTTGCGTTGGCTTCATAGTCACCAATATAACTAAAGAGACAGAGTGAAATGTATTGTCCTATATTGTAATAATTGAGGCTGTTTTGAAAGATTTATTACCAGGGTAACTATTAGTGTTCAGAACGAGTATCTCAGAACTGATGGTAGAGCATTAAAACTTGAAAGACATTTATTTTTCTTGTTAAACTTCAGAAGATGAGCTTTACTGAGGTTTAATGTAATGGACAAGGCTGATCTTTCCTGTTAGGAATTTGTCTGTTGTAGGAAATGGTGGCTTATAGAATTTTTTCGAGTTTCCTTTTGGGTAAATGTTATTGTGAAGTTGTGAAGTTTTCAGATGGCTCTGGATTTAGAGTAAGAAATATTGTATGAAATATGGGAAAGCCTGAGTTTTCTCATAGAAATGTTCACAAGCAATTCTCGAAATTGCCTGTCTTTCAAAAATTTTGGGAGTGTACAGTACTAACTCGTACAATCACATGCACATCTTTTAAAAATTAAAATACAGGTTTGTGGTTTTTTACAATTTGTACTTTTAGAAAGTTGAACTGTGTATCCGTGCTTGACATTCCTTTCAAATACTTAAATAAGAAGATCATTCATTTTAATCTTCTACATTCTCACATTCCTTGTGTTCTTCTAAATGGCTTTAGAAGCCTTTCCTTCAGATAATGTAGTGTCCATTTTTTCTCCCCCCCCCCCCCGGTTTGGGTCTTTCTTGTGGCTTTTTTTTTGGGGTTTTGGGGGTCGATTTTTTGGGGTGGTTTTTTTTTTTTTTTTTTGGTTATTTGGGATTTTTTCTTTGGTTTGGTTTTTTGGTTGTGGGGTTTTTTGGGTTTTTTTGGTTTTGGTTGTGTGGATTTGGTGGTGGTGGTGTTTTTTAGGGTTTTTCTTCCCTTTTTTTTTTTTTTTTTTTTTTTAATTTTTTTTTTTTTTTACTATGTCTACTATTACCAGAGATGGTGCCTTTCTTCCCCCCTCGCTCTCTCTTGTCTCTACCAAATCTATTACTATACTAAACAAATAAATCTATTATTATGCTAAACACTGACTACCACTGTTACCCTGTACTATTTCTTTTCAGAAAAGTAAGCTCTCTCTAGCAGGCAGCATCAGGAAGGTGTCACTCCCTTAGTGATTAACAGGCAGGAAATCTTACTTGAATCCCATGCCCATAATTTCCTGTGAGACTTATTTAATATTCATTACAAGATAACTAATGTGAGTAACGGTAACAAACAGGCTACAAGAAAGTTTTTAAAGAGGCTGAAAATGTAAAAGCAAATTTTATTTTAGACCTAGACATTTGCTGTTAAGTTTCTAAGAGTGTTTTATGCTGAAGTCATTTCTGTATTTATGCCTATTCCTTTGGGGAATGTTTCACAGTAAAAAATAAGCAGATATGGGAAATGCTTTCAAAGTCCAAAACCTTACTGGCATTATCTTCAAGTCACTGTTTACCTTGTTAGCTTGTTTCTTCTAAGTCAGACAAATCCACTGGAGCAATCAAATAAAAATACAGATAGAAAGAAGTAGGTTATGGAGTCAGATTGCATAAATTTTTCTCTTGGGTAAACAGTTAGGGGTGTTAAGTGTTCTAGATCTCTTCAGTGAAATTTGATGTATTTGATGTTGAACAAACCTAGTTTGGAGGAGAGGGCCTCCTGCAGACACCTCACGTGATACAAAAAGAGTGTGAAGGACTGAACCCAGAGCAGGAGTGTGTAATCATTGGGAGGGTTATTTACTGTCAGATGATGCAGAATGTGTGGGATTCCTGGCCTTTTGTGGGGAATATGTTTTGGGTGGGGTGGGGTGTGGTTTCGTGTGTTGTGTTTTTGTGGGTTTTGTTTGTTGGTTTTTTTTTTGTTGTTGTTTGTTTTTTTTGTTTTTTGTTTTTGTTTTGTTGGTTGGTTTTTAAAGGAAAAGTGATGTTCTTGGTTTGATGGAATGAAATGCTTATTGGTTTGGAGAAGGGATAATCAAGTGGCTCTTCAAGCACATGGAGAATCCCAAATGGTGCCATCTGCACAAACAGTATTCTGCAGAGTCTCAAACCTGGAACAGAGGGCTTAAAGCAGCTTACAAGAAAAAGAGATTTGTACTAATAGCGTTAGTATTTAATGTATCATGGTGCTCAGTTACAAGAACATGTGAAAGTACTCAAAACCAAAAGTTACCCAATAAATAGGAGCCTTGTAGAAGAGTTAAATGCTTCTAATACCAGGAAGCTCCAGATGCGTTATTTTGGCAAGAAACAGATTGCTGCAGAGCCAGCCAACATGGGACACTATAGTTTGATTTAAGATATTGTGGTCCTTTAACAACATGTATTCAGATACAGGAACTGAAGATAGCTTTTTCAGGAGCCAGAAGGTGAGGTAATACCTGTCTCCCTGATAGCTGTGTTTCCTCTGGTGAGGACAGTGATCAGTAAAGCCATGAACAGTTTCCTTCTGAGTGCTTCATAACAAGTCCTTCGTGAGAACTTTGATAGTCCTAACTAGACCCCAGCCTCTCCCCAGCTGTCTTTTTATCAGTCTCCTTCTGTGAGTCATTTACTCTTCTCATGCCCTGCCTTTCTCTTTGGCACCTCTCCAGCCTTACCTACATTTGACCTCAGCAGGTCTTTATTTGCTTGCCTGTGGCCTCACCATTTTGTCCTACTCTCTGCTGTTTTGTCTTCCTTTATATTTGAATAAAATAATAGTAATAATAAAAAATCCCAACATGTAGTAGTTTACATTCTGTCCTAACAGGATTTTTTTTCCCTGTTTAAAGCAGAGGTCTCTTGCATTTGTCTGTATTGCTCCAATGGATTTGTAAATTGCTCGTTTCTTCTGTTAGATTCTGCTTAACTGTTTCATACTTCACCACAACAGAAGTGCAAGTTTTAGATAACTTTTTATAAGTGTGGGGGAAAAAGAGATTGAAAAAGTGAGCTAGACAAGCAGGGCTGAATGTTCCCATGAAGAATTGAGAATACCTTTATTTAAAATAACCATGCAGATAAATGAACTCTTCATTTCCGCAGTAAAATAATAGGTAATTTCACTGATATGAAATGAGGAAACTGTCTTAGCCTCCAGTTCAACATAAATTTGAAAAATAAATTTTAGCAACTCTTTTTGCAGAGCAAGAAGATTTCTTCCTTCCTCCTTTTATATTTTGCTTTAAGTGAAACTCTTTATTTTTCTAAATAGGACATTTTAAGTGATTAGCTGCCCTTTGCTAACGGGAAGTGATAAACATACAAAAACACTCGTGTGGGGCATGATGGTTGTGTTTTATCTTTCTAGTTCCACCATTTTACTGTTTCAGCTACTGTGGAGAATAAATGGGTGGTAATAATGCTGGCAGATTATTGTCAATTTTGTGACCACTCATGCATTGTATAAAGGACCACAAATACAGCAGAACAGGCTGCTAGAATTTTTTTGTTTCCTTTCTTTCTATTTTATTTCAGATATGTTTGTTGCTTAGTTATTTTGCTTGCACAGGATATTACGTGTCTGCTAGGAAATACTCATGTGAACATGTGCTCTGACAATGAAGGTGTGACATGTTTAGAGCAATTTTTGTATGTAAAAGAAGTTTGGTGTTTGTTTTAAGGTAATGAGATTTCATACTCTTGGAATGGTTCTGACTTTCTCCATAATTAACAGTTTTGTAAATATAGGTATTTATACAGTATAATTTTATACAGAAACTATATAAACATAACCATATCTCAGTATTTTCTAGAGGAAAATACTTAACAGTAATAGCTTCCTAATTATTTTAATTCATTTCTACAGAAGACATAGTAAGGTTATCCAGCATTTATTTCTGAAGCAATTTCAGATTAAAATTTTGTTGTCCTGTTTTCCTCTGAAACTTTCTTTTCATTTCTCTCTGGCAGGAAAGTTTTCTGGGGAACTCTGTTTTGGTTGTGTTCTGGTTATATAACATAGAATGACAAAAAATTACTGAAATCTCATGTCTTTATTGTTAATTTCTAGTAACACACAGAAGTTGCTTGAAATAAGGTTTACTTCAATGGACTGAGACATGTTCAGCTGAAATGGACCATATTTTTCTGCAGGTGTTGTCAGTCTCTTGTTCAGATTGTACTTCCTGTGCAGTAAAAATTAAAATGTCTGAGACGTAAGAAGACTTTGTCTTATAATGAAATTCAGCTTTGGCTTAGAAAATAGGCTCATGTTAAGCAAAAGAGTTGTTTGGAAACAAAAAAAAAAAAGCTGACAACAAAACACAACCATCTTCCACACCCTTTTTTTTCTCAAGTATTATTTGTTTCAGATTGTGGAATATATTGCCAGAGAGAGGTACTCACATAATACCTTTGATTCTCTACTTTTTCTGAAAGATTATTTTGCTCTTTTCCTCCCTGATCAAAGTAGGTATAAAGTCTGCACGTGAAGAGTTGATTACATACTCACGCTTCACCAGTCTAGTCACATGCCTAGACTGTAGGTATGTTTCAGACTGTAGGGCCATGTAGCTCCACTCTTACACTTCGTATTCAGTTTGAATGATTGCATAGAGGTGAGGTAGGAGGCAAGAGGCCAGCATTTTGCTCCTGGAAGAGTAGGTTGGCAAAGGGAAATCTGAGCATGACATTAGTCGTGTAATGTTTTAATTTTTTTTTAATAGCTTTTAGAAAAATCAAACACAGGGCTGTGGTTGCATGCTTCAGCTTTGGCAAAAAAGTGTACAAATCTTGACTGTAGGTGGGTTTATGTTATGGTGGACCTAAGATACTGGGTAGGTAGGAAAATAATTTATTATAAGCAAGTCACTTCCTTTAACAGTGTCAAGCATGACAAAAGAGAGCTTAATATTGTATTAGAGGGGTACTAACTACCAGGAGTTGCTTTTAATCCTTCTTAACATTTCACAGAATCACATAATTGTTAGGGTTGGAAGGGACCTATGGAGGTCATCTAGTCCAGATCCCATTTCTCTAGCTCTCATGTGTCTCTCCATTTCCTTAGTCCCTATCATATTTAAGAGTTTCTGGGCACTTGGCTGGGGCAAGTGGTACTGTGGAAAAGCTGCTACAATTAAGGTTTTTTCTTGTTAATTGTTTCATAATAATAACTTCCCATTTTTCTTAATGTGACCTATTGGCAAGAGTTAAAATTTAGCTTATTGTGTAGTTGTTAACCTTCTAAGCCAATTTGTATATACAGTGAAGTAATAGGTAACATGTACATGTTTTGCTAGTTTGGAGTGTTACTTCTTGAAAATTTCCCAAAAGGCAGATTGTGTCCGGAATAATTTTTGTGTTTGGAGATGCTCTCTATTTTTAAGTATTTTTTGTTTGATAAACTGTAACTGCTGGTTTGAGAACTTCAACTTTATGTACATGTTGTTGGTTGTATAAGCAGGTAGATGAGTGCTTTTGGTGTGTGAAGATGTTCTTTGCATCTGGTCTTCAGTCTTTATCCAGCTTCTTTTTTTTTTCCAACCATAAACAAAATGCTGCCAGTTGTACAGGATGGATAAAAAGGTAGCTGCCTATTACTGGAGCATAAAGAAGCCTTGGACACACCTGCCTCTCTCTGGACTCCACCACAGCCATATGCCGGGTGGAGGAACAGTGGGGATGTGCCACAGAGGGGGAGCTATTGACATAGTCATTACACAAGCTGTATAAATCATATTGTGGTCTTCGGGGTTAATTACACCACTTTGTGGCTATTTAAATGTTTGTTTCTGTTTATCCAAAGAACAGAAAAACACAGGGATGGGATATAATGTTGAGTCATTATCTAGGCTATATCTATTTGTAATCAACAGATTTACACCCCAGGGAGGCTGAGGGGATCCAGTCCTGGGGGGACTTACTTTGTTCTTTTTGTGCAATCATGTGACAAACTTGTGGGTCGGAACTAGATGATCTTTAAGGTTCCTTCCAGCCCAGACCTTTCTATGATTCTGTGATTCTGTGGGTTTTGGAAGAAAAGCATCATCCTGACTTTGGAAAGTCTGACTGCAGACTTGTTTTTCTAACTGTATTATGTGTAAGGCCACCCTATGTCGTATTTGTGAAGAGGCTTTAGAACAAAGTGAAATTAGATTTTTATGTATGCCCTTGTGTTAGTGCCTGTTTAATTTATTATGATTATTTTTTGAGTCAGCTCAGTAGTTTCTTCTTCAGTGCTGGTTCTGCTCAACTCAGTGCTTGGAATTGTGGCATGGTAGCACCCATTACTCATGGCTCTTGCAAGGATAAATTAAGGCAGAAATCTGTTGAGTATGAAACAGACAGACAGTAGTTTTTACACCCTGAGGATTCAGTAAGTATTCTCTCAGACTACACTGGCAACTTGTAGTTGTGCAGAAACAGGATTTGTTCCTCATGTAAGAATTTTAAGAGTTCCGATACAATTTTCTGTAGTTTACTAAAACATAGTTTCTGAACTGAGTGTAGATGCAAACATTCACTTTTTCAGTAATAGAAAAGAATATATAGTTTAGATTGGAAGAGGGGTTTTGTTGTTGTTGCTGCTTTTGGTTTGAACTGTCCGTATATTTTTATTAAGGGTACTAATCAAGCTGATAGTCCATCTTTGATGATGATGGAGGAGCCATTGGGTTTGGACTGAGTTATCACTTAATGACGTGAATAATATTTGACTAGTGCACATATGTACTGTGGTGTATGCAGTATAAAAGGAATTTTTATTAAAGTTGGGGTTACTTCTCTGGTTCTATCTTGCTCATAAGGGAAGGTGTTTCAGGATATGTATGAGGAAACTGAGAAATGCATGAATGGACAAATCTTCTCAGAGATTGCAAAGGAGCCTGCACACTGATATTAGGTGATACATTTCTGCAGTGGAGAATACAGGCCATGCAGGTGGTTTCTAAATTACATTTAGGAAGTTTTGAAGGATCTTTTTTCAGTTTAGAGGGGTATTTATGTAGGCTTGCTAGTTTTTAGAAGTGTGTTCTGTTAGAATTTGGGTAGTGATAATGTGTTGTGTATAGTTCATTTACTGCTTGCAGCCCAAGTCTTCCTGTTCTTTGAGAAGAAGCTAAACACCTGTCAGCATTTTTCCAAGGTGAGGCTTGAAATTTTTTTTAATTTCATTTCTGGGTAGTTCTGGTGCCACTGACCAGGAAAACAAAATTGTGCAACCTCATTATTAGTCTCATTGTGAAAGGCTTCATTTCATACGAAAAGTTCTTCTGCAGGGCAATGTTTATAAATAAAACCATCCTAATCAGAGAGGGGCATGGCAGTACAGCCTTGTAGCTCATGTCCTTCTTGTGTGATAAACAATGACTTGCAGGGGCTGCCCTTGCCATAGTGGACTTCTCATTCACTGCATTGCAAAATGTTTTAAACAGCAACTCTCTTTTGCAAAAAGTTAGATAGTTTTAACTGCTCACTGTCTGAGAAAAGAAATGTACATTTTAAAGAAGTAGTTTTTGAGGATCTAGTATTAATGATTGAGAGAAGCTGTAGCTCACTCGCTAGCTCCATCGTTTCCTGATTCCAGTGGCCTGTGTATGGTCTTACTGGTATGTTTCTGCCTATCTGTCCCTTTTTGGACACTCGTCATGTTTTGTGGTCTTCCTGTAGAGCTTCCTGCACACTGCTGTCTGATGATACCATATGAATCAGCAATGTGGGTGCTGTTTTACCCCTCCGACAAATAAGAAAACTGCAACACCAGTATTTTTGATTCTTCTTCATTGAAGTCAGTAATATTCAGAGTTACTTTCTTAATTCACATTGGGATGCATTCCTGTGACCCAGTAGGTATTTTTTGATTTACCATCTACCAACTAGGATATGCAGTAGAAAACAGCCTTTTGTGAACATCTCAGGCAAATGTTGTAACAGTCTGGGTGTACTGAAACAGACACCATCTACAGAAACCTTGCCAACATAAAATGCAATCAAATTCTGGCTGTTCAACATTTTAATGCAATTTTTCATTGTGTCCTGCATTACTGTTCCAAACTACATAAGAATTAGATTTTAAGAATTCTTTCCTCTTGGGAAAGGAATGAAAATTAGATTTCTCGTATGAAGCTACCACAATGATAGGAAATTTAAATAAATATGGCTTGGAGGGGGTTTATTAGAAACGTGCGTGAAAGGAGAGATATAGTTGATATGTAGGTGAGTGGTCAAGAACCTACTTTTAAAGTAAGTGTTAGTCCCTGAAGAGAGTTTTGTGTAGTAATGCTTCTCTAGTGTTCAGATGGTCTCACTAAGTCTTTATTCTTTGAACATGACATAGTTATTTCTCAATAGAGTATCAGATAAGCTTTTTACCTAAACACCTTTTTTTTGTTTGTTTGTTTGGTTTTTTTGGGGTGGTTTTTTTTTTTTTTTTTTTGGTGGGGGTGTTTGTTTTTTTTGTTTGTTTGTTTTTTGTTTTGGGGCGGGGTGGTGTCCTGGTTTTGGTGATTAGATCTCTTTATTTGTGTTAAAGTTTGTTTCTTTTATTATTTTTCTTTCACCTTGGATATTCCCCCTATGAAGTCTTGTTTATTATCCTTCTCTTACACAATTGCACAAGACTGTGACACTGCTAGAAGTATGGATCTTGGAATTAGTCAGGAGTGATCATTATTAGGCATAGCTTCATACAGCTGGACAAAGTGGTTAAGGTGGCAGTGGAATATAGACTTTCTGATTCAGTTGCGTTTTCCAGGACCTGCTTTGCAAAGACAGAGTTCCGGGGATTTTTGCTACAGTGCTTGTTAAAAGTTAAGTATTTCCAAGTGTCTGAGGAACCAAACAGAAAACAATGCCATAATTTTGGGTCTACAGTTGGCAGCATTACACAAAATACAAAACATCCCTTTTATAAGCTACATGAAAAAAAGGACAGTAACTGTATCTTCCTTAGAGTGAGCAAAAATGTAATGCATGCTTTTACTATGAAGTAATTTTGTCTTATAAAGTTCATAGATACTTTAAAAGGCTGAATAAAAATGTGCTTAACCAGAACCCTACTGCACCCAAAATTCAGACATCTGTATTCATCTCCATCTCCTAATTATGCCTCACTGCATCAGTAGATAAATGTAGTGAAAGTAACAAGGATAAATCTTCACTGTTATGATATGTTTGGGTGCCAGCACTGTTACAGTTTATAAATAAAGGCAGTAACTGGACAAAGCAGTTTCTTCTGAACGTCATAGAAATTATTTTCTTCAGTACAACCAATTACAGAATAAGGGAAAGGCCTGTGCTCTTTGAAATGTTTCGTCTGTTTTGAGGGAATCTTGCAATTCTGAGTGTTAGTCTGTCCTGCCTTTCATCTTCATGCAGCATCTTGCTCTGCAGAGACCTGTGCTGTTAAGAGACAGGTGGGTAGGTCTGAAATTCTAGTAACTGGACATTAAAATGAAGAAAAGTGCTGGAAGAGTGCTCAAAGCTGCTGTTGGGAGACTGTTCAGAGGAGGAGCTTTTTCTTCCTCCTTTCTAGCCTGCTGGACTGTGGCTCCATCCAGTGCCCCAGCTTTTGCACCCCTTTTGCCACGCTTGCAGTAGCCCTCTTATCACGAGCTGTCTCCGAATGACCCCTCATCCAACTTACAGCAGAGAGTCGTGAATGGAGAGCAAGCATGAATGGTAGCAAGTCCAGCACCTGCTGCTGTGGGTCAGCGTGAGCTACATAGTCTCTTTGAGCTATGTTCTTTTGTCTCTGTGAGCGAGCTGTAGTAGGCTGTAGGGACCCTGTCTTCTTAAATCCCTCACACTTGAGCACTGGCTCATGTGGCCACAATAAAGTCTGTTTTGCTAGAACTGTTGAATATGCTTGCTAAGTCTGGGTAATTTGGTCTAAATATCCTATAGTAATGCCTTAATTTATTTTACTTGCTTCATTTACTTAATTTTAATAGCTAGCGTAGCTGCCAGTAGATAAATTGGAGCAGCATATCAAAGAACCTAAATATGAATCTTGGATAGAATCCCACAACATTTAAATTAACATTAATGTTATTTACTTTACAGATAGAAAACTTTAAGCAAATTGAGTATGCTAGTTGTCTTACATAAGCACACTTACCCCCCTTTTTTGACTTCTGTATGAAACATAGCTATTTCCTCCCTTTATAACATCATTGTACCAAAGTGTTAATCATACTAATTTCGCATTGCTTAAAATCCTGTATGATTGCAGAAGTGGATACTGGAATCATGTGTTTGTGGCTCAGTGCCTTGTCTCAGTATGCAGGCATGCAGACATACCTGCTCTGCGTACATGGGAACTTTGGAGTTTTTGTATATATAATATCCATGCCCAACCTTGGTATCCGCATTAGCTCCAATCCCGTGCAATCACTTTGTACAGAGATGTGATTAGACCACCATGGTCTTTGATGAAGCAGGGAGAGCAGAACAGTATCTGCCAGATCCATTAGCAGCTGATGAAAGTTAGGTCAGCCTAGAGGATGTTCTAGCTTAATTTGGACTAGCGCCTGAAACTCAAAGCTCCAACAATCAGGAGGGTGTAAAGGTGATATATCACTACCTAATGCTTAACTCTTTCTTTTCTCCCTACTCCCTCAGCTTTTAAGTGTGTTGAGTATGTATTGCTTGGCTAGCTTTCTGGGTTTGACCTCAGTTCTCAGATGCAGCAATAAAACATAACAGAAAATGTCAGTAAGTCAATATCAGACCTTTTTGGGGGGTGATTTTAAATGTATATCTATTCATTGGCCCCTTGGCTATTGGAAGTAATTACATATGCCTTCCACTGGTTAAAATAAGGAACTAACTATTTCCCTAAGCTAAACAGAAAGTGGTCTACCTGAAGCTAAAGTAAGCAACTCAAGTTTTGCTACCAGGTCTCATTTCTTTCAGCCCTGATTTGCTTGTTGAAAACTTCTCTTTAATTTATAGAGGTTTATATTACTCATGTATAATATTTTTTACAAGGGGATGTAGTGACAGGGCATGGGGGAATGGCTTTAAGCTGAAAGAGGGGAGATTTAGATTAGATATTAGGACAAAATTCTTCACTATGAGGGTGGTGAGGCACTGGCACAGGTTGCCCAGAGAAGCTGTGCCTGTCCCATCACTGGCAGTGTTCAAGGCCAGGTTGGACAGGGCTTTGAGTAACCTGGTGTAGTGGAAGGTGTCCTTGCCCATGGCAGGGGAGTTGGAACTAGAGGGTTGGCAGGGACCCTTCCAACCCAAACCATTCTATGATCACCAAAACCAGGGTAGAAAAATCTTTCTTTCTTTCTTTGTTTCGTTCTGGTAAAAAAAAAATGTACCTCTTTATCTTCGTTTTGCAGTTGAAGATATTAACTGTTGCCTGTCCAGAAATTTTCTCTGTTCACTAGTCACTGAACAGGAATTTCATGCATGTCAGAGATTTTTTTTTTTCCCTTTTTTTTTTTTTTTTTTTTTTTTTTGAGAGAGGGGGTTGATGTTACTGGTGGCAAAGTGACTTTTAAGAAGTGAAATTCTTTATTCTGGATATGAAACAGCAGTAACTTAACTACAATTCAACTTGTAAGTAAGGCAATTCATAAAGAACTTTACTTCGCAAATACTTTTAATATTATCTGTATAAAAAGCAGAAGAGAGATGCTAGCTTCAACAAATGCAGTTTTTCTCTGAAGAACCAAAAGACAAGCTGCAGTAAATTTCCTTTAATTTGATGAAGTTAATGCTGCCTTTTCTGGCATCAGTTCTTTTTAATATTTAAAAAGAAAATCTCCACTCTGCTGAAATATGATGCCATTTTAAAGCTTTCTTTTAATAGAGTTGCTAATTGAACTAGCTGTTTCTAGACACAGGGAAGGGCTTTTTGATGTCAATGTTTTCATTCCTAAATCTCAATTCAACAAGAGGACACATACCTGGGCTGCTGATTTCACTTCCAGTGACTCTCTTTCTTGTTGCCCTCCCCTGCTCTTTTTTTTTTTTGGGGGGGGGGTGTATGGTGTTAGCAGATCTGTCCTCTGTGAGAAGTTGTAACAAATGAGTCCGAATTTTGGAAATCACAGGATTGTGCATAGTCAATTTGTAATAAATAAATGCTAATACTTTCTCTTATCATCTTATATTTCCCCTGCATTACCACTTCTTCTCTTTTTAATTCAATTACTTGGTTTTTAATGTTGCATTGCCACTGTTTCAGTTATATGAAAACAGGAGGATAGGTTTTTGAAACTGAACAGAAACCAGACATAACTGTTAGAAAGGCAAAGCTTATTTTCCTCATGTTCCACCTCTTCTAATTGAATGCTGTTAACAGAAGTGTATTTCTGCCCAGTAGTGAAAGTGCAGTGAGACTTCTGAGAAGATACCTCTTTGTAATTGCACTGCCAGACTCACCCCAGAAAGTTTGACTCAGCTTACTAGTGTTTTTCTCCACCCCCTCTGTCTTGTCAGTGTTGGTATGCTGTATGTATTAATAGGGTATGTGACTTCCATACAGATAGTATGCTTGCACAAACATCACCTGTAGTCCATAGGTCATCTAAGTTGGCTGTACTGACAGTGGGTGCACAAGGCAAGCAGGCTAAGCTGCTTCTGGTATGAAAAAGGCTTGCCTCAGGAAGCACGCATATTTTGTCTTTAATTTGCAGTTACTTGTCATTTATGGGTCTTTAAACAATACCCCACTACCACCCCAGACAAGCAGCCTGTGGTTTAGCTACCATGTGATTTAACAGGAATGGGTGGTTTACCTCAGAGCTGTCTGTTCCATGGAAAACCTTTTGACTTTGTACCTATCATCTGCTATAGGAGTTATTCTTGGCAGTTAGGTAGTAGTTAGCCACTCGTCCAGGAGCTGCAGTACCTGCATTTCACATTAGTCAGAGATGGTAAAAGGTTTTTCTACTAATTTGCCTCAACAAATCAATAAGAAAAGAGAATGGATTGAGAGCAGCCCTGAGGAGAAGTACTTGGTAATGGTTGATGAGTAGCTCAACATGACTTGGCAGTAGTGTGCACTTGCAATCCAGAAAGTCAACTGTATGCTGGGCTGCGTCAAAAGGAGCATGACCAGCAGTTTGAGGCAGGTGATTCTCCCCCTTACTCCACTCTGGTAAGACCTCACCTGGAGAACTGCATCCAGCTCTGGGGATGTGTCCCCAACACAGGAGGGATATGGACTGGCTCAAGCAAGTCCAGAGGAGGGCCATGACTAAGATCAAAGGGCTGGAGCACTTTTCCTGTGAAGACAGGCTGAGAGAGTTGGGCTTGTTCAGCCTGGAGAAGAGAAGGCTCTGGGGAGACCTTAGAGCAGCTTCCAGTACCTAAAAAGTGCCTACAAGAAATCTGGAGAGGGGCTTTATACAAGGGCTTGTAGTGACAGGATAAGGGGCAACAGCTTTAAACTGAAAGATGGTTAATTTAAGTGAGATATTAAGAAAAGCTGCTTTACTATGAGAGTGGTGAGATAGTGGAACAGGTTTCCCAGAAAAGTCATGTCTGCCGCATCCCTGGCAGTGTTCAAGGCCAGGTTAGACGGGGCTTTGAGCAACCTGGTCTGGTGGAAGGTGTCCCTGCCCATGGCAGGGGGCGTTGGAACTAGATGATCTTTAAGGTCTCTTCCAACCCAAACCTTTCTCTGGTTTTATGAAATTGTAACCAAAAATGTAAGTGTTCTTTCCATTTATTCATTCTGCAGGCATCTCTCTTTTGATACCAAGCATTTTTTCAGGTATGCTTTATGGAAGTCCTCATGTAAACCATTTTCAAGGAAACTACAGTGAACAAATATTCAAAGTAATCTTTAAGTTTTGTAGTATAAGTTTAATGAGATCTGGACCATAATTATTTTTCTCTTTCTTCCCCAAGGACATTTATGACTCAGCATTAATATGATGAGTCCAGTGGTTGTCCTCTTAATCATGTTGATGAGTGCTTGCTCAAAGTAATACCAGATTATTCATGTAAGAATTTATGAGCATGAATGAAGGTTGCGTAATGGGCTCGGTATATTAGAAATGTTTAAAAGGATTGAGATTTGAATACCTGATGGAAAGCAAACTATGAATGACTGATATTACTTTATGTACAGTTGTGTTGTTGATGAGTCATTTTCCAGTTAATTGTGGGGGTTTTTGTCTGTTTCATTCATTACTTCTCCGTCTCCTAAGTGTGAAATGAAAAGTTATTGTAGATCTTGATTGAATTAAATCTTATAATGATGAGTAAATTGTATGATTTCAGTATATTAGTATCTTTATTTTCTGTTGTTGCTTCTGAGGCTCAAAGTAAATGGTGAATCTGTGCAGCCAATAGGTGAAGTAAATGAGAGGGATTCCTGGTTACCTGGCAAAGTCATGTGCTTGCTTTCTGGTGGTTGATGTAGCTTTGCGTCACAGTCATTCACCTACCAGTTCATTTTGACTCTCATCTTCAGAGGCTCTTCACACCTATTCCACTTAGCAGGGACTAAACCTAATGAGCCAGAATTAAACAAAATAATAATTACAAGGGAAAAAAATACCCCACAGATATACAGTGGGGTACATTTTAATATCTTGCCAATACCTAGTGAATAGCTGCTGGAGAAGGAAAGGTGGTATTCTTCTAATTATTTGTTATATATCCTAGAGGGGCTAGACTAGAATTTCTTGGACTCCCTTTATATTAAGCTCTAATTAGAAGGTGATGGCCTTTTCAGTCCTGCTCAGTGTAGGTGTAGAAGGAGCCTTTATTTTTGAAAGCCTCTGTGTACATCTGTGTCTTGATGGCTGTGCCAGGCCATGTTTTAGGTTTTCCTCCTCCTTAAGAGCTCAAATCTAGAAGAACAACAGTTCCGCATTTCATAACTTCCCTTAAGCATTAGCAGCAGGATACAGTTAGCGCAGTATTTTAATTGTATGACTTGCTGAAAAAAAAATGGTGAAGCTGATTGTAAACTTGTTAATTCCTTCTGTTGGTGTTTGACAGAGCTGTGAAGAGCAGCACAAGCAACTCAGCTTTCTATTAACTTAGGAAGAAAGCACTGGTTTAATATGCGAGTCATGCTTGTTATCTTGTGAATATGAAAGGAGAAGGCAAGCAAAGTAGTAGTACTTCAGTTAGAGCTCAAGTTATTAATGAAATAGCCTCGAAAACTGAACCTAAAGAAGTAGCTGAAGGGACTTACAAAAGTGGCTGATCCTTGTTACAAACCAAGCACTGTAATGTATGGGCACTGTTTCATAAATTTGCACATGTATGTTGGTAAATTAATGCAGTCATGGGGGGGTGGGGATGGTGGTTCATTGTTCCTCTGATTAAATGGCTTTTACAACAGAAGTAGTCAGTGCAACTGCCTCTGCCTAAAATACTGCTCGTGTCAGAGAAGCTGCTTATCTTCTTGACCACTTTCCACTTACTGAAATTGCAGTACAAAGAAGATGTTTCAAGAAGGATGCCTCGTGAATTACTTCCTTAGTTCACAAACTCCATCTGCCATTCTGTAAGCTCTGCTTTCTCTGTGTTTTAGGTTCAAATAAGCCTTTAGACATCATTTCAGTGAGCGTCAAGGAGCCCTAAAGAAATCAAAAGCAGAGTGTTGTGAATCTGGGCTCTGGTATTTGTGATGCTGGTGAGGGAGGCTGTAATGTGGGGAAGTCAGTGACCTGTGTGAGCATTAGGTGTGGCACAGCACTGAAGGGATTCACTGCAGCAGTCAGTAATTGTTTACTTCTTAGCCTGACAACAACAGTGTAGTGAATCATTGCGAACAGTCAGGCAGAGGTCAGAAACTCTCTATACAGGTGGCCAAGCAGCCATTAGGCTGTAATAACATAGCTGTTTTCATGACTGAGATGGATTTTAATTAGGGTAAGGTCTGTCTCAGTGGGTCCGGATAGCTGTACTGTTCCTTGATTATCCTGTTTTGCTAACACTGATTAATAGTGGTCTTGGGAAGTTTTATGAAGTTTATTAGTATAGACATTCATGTGCATTTTAAAAGAAAATGTGATACTGCAATGTTTCAGTACTTTCATAAAAAAGTTACAAGCTATTTTGAAAACCTATCTTGAAAGTATGCATCAGTGTGTCTTCTGACAAATGTTTTTGTGGAAATATATTTTTTTTTCCATATTGCTTTAAATATTTGTGGTTAAAGTAATTTTGGAACAGACTGGATAAAACCATGCTAATCCTAAATTATCTGTGCTAAAATAATTTTATGTTGACTTGTTTCTAAAAGTGTCACTATTATAATAAATCCAGCATCTTGGATGATATCTGTTAAAAGCATAGAGAAAGCTTTCACACTGTATGCTGTATGAGAAAATAAGGAAAATAGGGCCAAATTCCAGTTGATTAAAAAAAAAAGTATGTTGGGCTGCACAGGAGAATTACATACCAAATCTTCAGATATGCTTGCATCATGCATGCATGATTTGTTTAGGGAGTTTACGAGTAAATGTTCAGGAAGTAAGAGAAAAAACTATTACTTCGTATAAATTCAGAAATAAAATTCAGAATGACAGAATTTGCTAACTTTTACATAATTCAGACATATGCACTGAAATCATTCTTTCCGTTCAGAGTCTCATGAAAATTAGCATAGTGTGTATTATTGTGTGTTTTGAAATGCTAACTAAAAAGAAGAAAAAAAGAAGGTGGAGGGTGTAAATAAAAGTCTCATAGGTATTTGTGGGTTGTACTATATGATACTGTAACTTCATACAGTCATATAACTATAAGTTGTCCCCTGCATCCAATTTCCAGGACACACCCTTGGAAGCCGGAGTGTTCATAGGTAGTATGGGGACTAACACAAACTGTTCAACAAGTTTGAGCAGCACTACGCAATATCTTGGCAGGCAGCAGGGGCAGAAGGTGAGAATGCAAGAGGAAATTCATGGAGCAATGGAAAATATGTGAAACAATGGAAACGAATAATAAAAGGAAAAATTAGAGGTAGCAAAAACACAATAATGACAAATTGTGTTACAGCTGCATGTGATCCAGTATACAATGCTACTTAGGTTTTTCTCGTTGCTGTTTTAAAGACCTTTGTATTAAAACTGTTTCTTTTTGTAAATAGATCGGAAAGGTGATCACACTAACTTCATCAGTATTTCCGTAGAGTTCATGTGCTTCAGTTGTAGAGTTGTTTAGAGTTTGTTTACGTCAATTATACGCTCAGTAGCCATTTATTCCCAGTAGTGTTCTCAACAAAATAAAAAAAAAGGGAACTATTATCAGATACAGAATATAGTTTTTAGCTTTCCTCAAACATTTTGTTTTGTTTTGCTTCAGCATTCAGGGCCTCCAAGTTCTTCTGCAAGACCTTTTAATGATCTGCTTTCCATATGTCAAGGTCTTGGTATTGTTTGTTTCTTTTTTGTTGACAGCAGACTTACTTCCCGTATCTCCAGAGTCTTTAAACCAAGAACAGTTGCCCTGTACAGAGTTTAGTAATGACATTTCTCTCATTTTTCCCATGCTACCAGAAGATACCCTTCCACAGTAAGGAAGGATTCTGTTAAGAGATAATTCTACACCTGCCTCCAGAGTTAGTTGATCCCAAACTGGGTTATTATATCAGGTTCCTCTTTCTCATTTCATCTGCTGAATTACCAAAAGTCAAGTAAAAATTGCTTTAGTCCCCCCCCCCCCACTCCCCCCCCCCCCCTTTTTTTTTTTTAACGTATACCTGCTTTTATTCTTCAGTGACGTTTCAGAAGACTAAATCTCAGGAAGAAAACCTACAGCATTTCATAGAATTTAATTTAGGATTGTAAAGCTTGCAGTTTTTTGATGTTGCTTAGATAATAACTAATATGCTAAATAAGCCTGTATTTGTACTGTTATGTTCAGCTCTTCAGGTTTCCTTCAGTATCATTAACAAGTAACTGGAACTGTAAAAAAAAAATTATTCATAGTTTATTTGTCCAGTCTGGAAATTCACCTGCTTACTGTACAGAAAGGCTGATAGATTTGTTATCGACGTCTAGTAACTGTGTCAAGTGCTAAGATGCATAGCATTTTTTTTTCCAATTTCTGAAATTGCAGTACAATGCATCTAACACTAAAGCTGTGATATTCTGTTACATATTCTCTTGTTTTTCACTTTAAATTTAACTTAATTTTAATTACTGCATCATAGTGGCTATGAATTTCCAAATGCAAAACCCTGCAATTTTCATCATGAATCTGAAAACAGGGAAGTATTTGAATCAAGTATTATGAAGATTATTTGAAATAAAACATTAACTATTCACTGCATGGAGAAGAAAAAAACCTTTTATCTGTTCTGGAGAATCTAAATCCAGTAATAAAGAGACAACAAACATTTTCAGTTTTAGCAACAGAGCATATTCAGTCAAGAAATTTAATGCAGGAAACGAAAAGCAGCAATGTATGTGCCAGTGAATCTTGTCCATTTATGCAAATTTTGTAAATATGCACGTGCACCCCTTTTTGCTGAGCTTTAGTTAAGTTCTAAGTGCTTAAAGTAAGAGCCATAAATAGAGAAACTGCATGCTGGTTTTGTTGTTACTTTCTCATTAAACAGAACTATTGACCAAGATACTACATGATGGAACTTTATCCTCTTCCATTTGAGGAAGTTAACATCACTAGCAAAGTTTAAAATTTACAGTATTTTTTCCTGCTAGATAATTCTGTGGCAGCAGTGCTTACAAAATGGTGACATTGTGCTGAACATGTTCTTAAAATTGTGCAGTACACATCCTTGATACTGTTAGTTCTAGTTACTTCTGTTTTTGAAGATTTGCAGTGGATAAACAATGCTTAAGCAACTTCATAGATTTGGGAAAATGGATCTATTGGCTGTTCGATAAGAACATGATGAAAACATTTAGATACCCTCTTTTTCCGGTTGGATGGTCCTTTTGGAGTGATTTGTTGTAGGATCAGGTTACTTTCATGTAGTGTTACTGTGTTACAGACCATTAACAAACTTAATTTTGCTTAGATCGTTTATATAATTTCAGAATCCTGATGGCATAAAGATAGCTTTGTGTTTGCTGCCTTTACTTGGGGCAGTGGTACCATTGTATCATATTTCATTATCACTCTGTGTCTGGATCAAATTTTTAATGCTGCTTTTAAAATACATGTTTTAACACAGAGAAGAATGGATTTGAATTCCCAAGTTCTGTGTGGCTCCGGAAAAATCACTTACATCCTAGGTATTTCTTCCTTTAGATAATTTGCAGATACTGAAAAAAAAACCCAAACATTTTTTTTTTAAAAAAAGCTCCATGCCTTTGAATCCTGCAGAGCCCCCCTTCCTTAATTTATTAAGAAATGTTCTTTAACAGCCCTCGTGGATCATGAGACCAATTTGAGACTGTCATGTGATTAATTCTCAGAACAGCTCTATTTACCCTCCTGCCGCAAATGAATTCCTGGTTGCCTTTCCTTCCTGAAGGTCTCTAATGCTTCACAGTTACACTTTGCTTTGTTTTCCCGTTTTTTGGTTCACATGTGATTGCAGTTTGTCCATTTGAGCCTTCCCACTGGGCCTGCGTGGAATTCACAAGGTCCTCTGTGGAGCTGTTCGGGCAATATAATGTCAGCCACAGGACCCCTATCCTGCCGAGAACTCTATGAGACTCATAATTTATATGGAAACTCTTTATTTCAGGAAAAGAAATCTTCCCTCCACAATCTTGCCTAATGCATTTTGAGTTTTATGCCTGCAAATTCTTGGGGTGTGCATTCCTGAATGGATTGTCCTAACTCTTTTAGACAGGAGGGACTGGAGTTGAAATGGTTTTGTTTTTCTTAGTGAGCAGAAGCAAGAAGGCAACCCATGGGAATCCTAGGAAATTTTAGTTATTTCTTTTCCTGTTTTTCACAAGAAGTTTTGTATTCTAGTTGCATAAACTAGCTAAGTATGTTTTTGACAGAGGAGAACAGAATAAAACTTATTAACCCTAAGTTGTATCAACTGTTAACTGAATGTTTACAAAAAAAGAAATGTTGATATAATTAGATCATTTCTTCTGAAACCTTCAGGATCTTCCAGATCTGATCATCTGTCAGATTACAGTTAGGGGGAGGAAAAAAGAAGACATTTTGTGCTACTTTTCATATGGTTTGATGAAGCTAGTGGAAAGTTTATTTCAGCCCTGACGATGATAAACTCACTGTCTTTGGTTCTTTATTTAGTCTGTTCTCCACCTTTCCTGGTAGTTTTAGTTAGGTTTGTAGTTTGAGTTGTTTCCTGCCCTTTGCCCAGGCTAGTAAACTTATTTTGTTTGCAAATGAGTTTGGAGGGAGTGTGTGTGTGAGGGGGAAACCTTTGCCAGCCACAGATGAATCCAAAAGGAATTCAAATGGAAATGCACCTAACTATATATAATGCTAGCCTGAACTGGCACCTTTTTGTGCTTGAAATTCTCAAGTAGCACTTTTCAAGCCATCTCCTTTTTGCCTTTTTTTCCCCCCACTTTCCTAAAAATGTAAACCTTTTGCCAAACTTGTTGTGTCCTTACTTCAGAGTTGTATTGTTGCAAAGACCAGACTTGACATGCTTGTAAGAACATCCAAACTAGAAGACAAAATACAACTTGTTCTCTGAAAATTATTTTTCTCTTCTGATAAGCTTGCTGATTATCTAGCTTGGAACTAAAAAGTAGTTCATTGGGAGCACTTCTCCTTCTGGGTTGCAGGGAGGTAGGGAAGAGTTCAGTTTCTTGAATGGGACCTTTTAATGGAGCTTCTTAATAATGTTCGTAATGTTATATAGTCTAGGATAGCAAAACTGGTTTGTTTGGGTTTTTTTCTCATTCTAATGGTATCTCCTGTGTAAGAGTTCTTCAAAGTGAGTAGATGAGTTATATATGAGCACAAAACTGCTGGTGGAATAAACTTAGAAGTGTGCAAGGAGTTACGTGGGGAAGTCCAAATTGATGTTATTTCCTTAAGCTGCCCTCTGGGAATGTGTGTCCTTGCTTATTATGTATGAAGAAGTTGTGGCAGTTCAAAAACTTCATTCTGCAAATTTTTCTTTATCCACTTGCAGTTTTGTCTTCTGAAGTAGTGAAGCACCTTTCTGTCTCTTTCTTTCTGCCTATATTTGATATTTCTCCAAATGCGTTGCATCGGCACTATTGTAAAGCCTTACTGTACTAGTGACTGTATAATAATTCCAAGTTACTTAATTTTTGGTTTCCATTAAACCAGAAAATTATGTGTAGCTCTGGGAGTTGTTGGCCTTTGGAAATCTGCCTTTTTTTTGAGGGACAGTATGTAATTGACACAGACCACAATGAAGGAAATTCCCTATGCGTGCTGTTTCTTACTGTTCTGCTTAGTGAAATAACTTAAAATTCGTAATAAAAGGGGTAGATCACTGAATTCATTAACTTAAATTCATAACTTAAATTCAACTGTTAATGATCCTGAAAATTGAAGCTTAGATGTAATTATCTCAGAGCACTGTATATGCATTCTGCCAGTGTTTACATATGACTAAAGATTTGAGATTGTAGAATGACTCTTGTCCATAAGCTTGCAGTCAAATAGTGTTTTAAAAAATTTGATATGGGAGATATGTGAAAAACTTTGAGTTCGGTATTCTTTTAAGATGATGCCATCCATGCAGCCATGATTTTTTTAAATGGTTTTAAATTCTTACTACCATATTGCAGCCATAAGAAAAAGATAACTGATGTGTAATTTGAATGAATTTACTTCAGCATTTACAGTTCCAATAAGCTGGAGGCTGAATTTACATCTGATCCTCATAGCTGTACTAAGGTCATTGCAGTCAATATACATGAACAAAGCATGTTCATTTCCTGGGTTTTTTTTTCCCTAACAAGATGATTTTATCCTTATTTGCATATAATGCTTATCTCTGTTGATTTCCTATTCTGGAGCCCAGTGGCTGTTGGCCTTTTAATTTATGGATCCAACAGTAGTGATGATTTCCATTGTCAACACTTTTTACTTCCTCTTGCTTTAGATATATGCTGAGAAGCAAAATCCACACTACAGTGTGCTTACTCTCTTTAGCTCCAAAAATAAGTATCATATTTTATAACAAATCAGGTGTATTTTCATGTTTACAATTCAAATTATACTTTCCTTACTCTTTAGGAAGTTAATATAACTTCTATTCAAGGAATTAGTTTTTCATATATTTTACTCCTTCCTACATGTTCCATGTTTTCCCTAGGAAAATAAATCCTTCTTATATCTTGAAAATTTTTTGGCTCTGTGGTGCAATATTCTGCTGAAGTCATGTCAAAAGAGTACACCCTTTTTATATTTTCTTAGGGTTTTTTTTCCTTAGTATTCCATTCATGATGAGGCTAAAAATTTGTTTTCCAGTATAACTTTACATCTCACTCTGATTTAACTACTTCATAAAGTTACCGAGAATCTGTTTTCATGGATTGCAGTATATACCATTTGGTGATCTAATATGGAATCAAGCATAAATACTGTGTTGAAGATGCAACCTCTTAATCAGCATGCATTTCAGATGCAGCAGAATTCGGATGGATCAATAGCAGAGTAGATCCCCTTAATTGGAAAAATTTACTTGATAAATAATGACCTGTCTTTATTCATCCCTACAGAATGACTGTGAGCACTTAAAATCTGTTTGACAGAAGAGATTCTGAATTCATACCATTCATATGTCTGCCGTTTTTTGGCCTGGAGTAATACTGATCAAAAGGTGGTGCTTATTTGATAATGTAAGAAAAGGTTTCAGGTATGAGGCTAGTGAAGGTTGGAAGATCCTGACAAATCCCCAGTGGTTTCAGTGGTCTGTGCTGATATGTATCGGTTAGACTCTGCATTCAACAATTACAGGTTGCTGTTCATAAGATAACTTAGTACTTTAGCAAGTTTTGGAAGTAATGTATTTTTATTTTCTGTACTGAAATACTGTACTTCAGCACAAGTGAAAATATTTTTATTGCCCAAATAAATTTGAATAGAATTACAGCATCTCTATGAAGAGAAACCTTTTTATTTTAAAACACGTTTTTCTACTTGCATTTTACTTCGATTGTCAGAATATATGTTGCAGTAATGTTTCCTACATAACAGATGTTGTAATGCAAATAAACAGTATAACACTATTTCTTCCAGCCCAAACCAGGCAGCAATGTCTTAAGTGTCTCATATAACTGATAATGTGATGGAAGAAATCAGAGTTTTGCTTTCTAGGAAGATAGTTCCAAAGCTAATTTCACTTTCATTTTGCCATTTTATTATGGGGCTAGTATGCCGTGTCTTGAAATTTTCCAATATATTCAGAACTCACAAAATAGGGCTATGTGATAGGAAGAGAAACAGTGTCAGGAAAATTAGACTAGGTTGGAGACAGTCCTCAGCTCATTCAGCAGTGTCTACATTTTGGAGATGTTTTTCAGTAGTATTTTAGTAAGATACACATACATGGTCAAATCTACTGCTTAATGGTTGTGGAAAGCCACAAATGACTACATCTCCCCATTTCTTTATTGCGTACTACTAAAGGTGTTTATGGCCTGTATAAGGCAGGTTCCAGATTTTTTAGGAGATCCCAGTAACTACAATGAACACCTCAATTTCCTTCAATAAATTGTGTCTGGAAGAGAGATCTAGCATTTAGAATTCTTAAGACTCCTCCTGATTTAAAAAAAAAAAAAAAAAAAAAAAAAGGGAAGAAGTTTCTCTTAAGAGAGAAGAGAAGGCTGTGTGGAGACCTCAGAGCAGCCGCCCAGTATCTGAAGGGGGCCTATAAGGATGCTGGGGAGGAACTCTTCACCAGGGGCTGTAGTGGTAGGACAAGGGGCAATGGGTTTAAGCTTAAATGGGAAGTTCAGATTAGATACAAGGAAGAAGTTCTTTACAGTGAGGGTGGTGTGGCACTGGAATGGGCTGCGCAAGGAAGTTGTGAATGCTCCATCCGTGGCAGCGTTCAAGGCCAAGTTGGACAGAGCCTTGGGCGACATGGTCTAGTGCGAGGTGTCCCTGCCCATGGCAGGGGGGCTGGAACTAGGTGATCTTAAGGTCTTTTCCAATCCTAACCAGGACTGTTCTGTTGACCTATAACTTCTAATAGAACAAAGGCAATAAAGTTCCGTTTAAAGATTTGCGGTTTTCAAAAACAAATGTTCAGGTTTTAGAAGTGGAATAAATAAACTTGTTCTTTGTTAAGCGAAGTATGAGCAATATTGGCATAATAATATTGCTCATACTCACTCTGCAATCTCACTTAAAAATGGCAAGCACAATAACTGAGATTGATCTATGCAGCAGGTCTTTAGCCTTGATCAGCTTTAGAGAGTTTATATTATGCACACAAAAAAGGATGTGTGGTATATCTCTTCATTCAGATATTATTGTAGTTCAGATGTTGGAAATCAGAACACCTATGGAATTCGGCTAAGGATTGCACATTTTTAATACATTTCAGTCTGTACTAAAATTCTGTAAAATATTTCACAACATAACCAGCCCAATTACGCTTCTTAGAAGAAATCTATGGGGTTTTTCTGCTGCCATTTGAAGGCAGCATTTCTAGCAGATATCTCGTGGGCAAAACCAAATGAAGGATATGGACACCACAGAGGTTTCTTAGTGTTTGGCTCATTAATGTTCCAGTCATTTTTTGCATCTTTCTTTCTTTATTGTCATTGGGTGGGCAAGGATTGCTGCACTGAAGGTGGCTGTGGGGACTCGCAGTAGACCAAATATTCCTGTTTACCTGTACCTCCCATAATTTTCCACAGTGGAACAGTTTTTAGGGTGCTTTGTGTGGTTGGCCACCTCCACTTGAAAACTGTGTACCTGTGGCCTCCTGTCTGGTTGATTCTCCTTGCAGAGAATCTAACTTAGGAGTATGTATAGTCCCATGAGTGGTAAGTCTAAATGACCTAATTTAGCTACAAATTCAAGAACATTTATTGAAATGTGCTTCTCTAGAGAAATCAATCTAGCACCTTGAAAATGGCAGTAATCCACCTTATTCTCTAGAGACAAAAATCACCCAGAAGTCTTCTGCAATTTCTCATTCCTGGGCCAAGTAATTGAGAAAATGATAACTAACAGTCTCCATTAACGCATGTCATCTGTGAACATCACAAATGCCCCACAGTCAGGGTTCAAACTAGGGCATAGCTCACAGATGAGCTTGGGGGTGGGAGGTCCAGATACAATCCAAATACCCATTCTAATACAGACTTCCCTCTCTCCCCACCTCGCCCCTGCCTTTTTTTTTTTTTTTTTTTTTTTTCTTTTGTGGCAGCTTTTAAGAGCAGACCTAGTTTCAAAAGTGAATTAGGCTGATCTGAATGAAGGGCAATTTACTGAATGAGTATGTGTCTGTGCATCAGTTAATTCCAGTTAATTCTTCTGAGTGTTCGTGTGTTTACATATGGAGAAACCATTGGTTTCAGTAGTGGATGGCACCTAAAATGTGCTGTAATATAGAAGAAGATTTTTCTAAAGTAGAATCAAAATATAGGAACCACTTAGTTTATTCTTAAACTAGATTAATTAGAAATTATGGTCCAGTGCTCTACTTAACTGTTCACAAAAGTGTGCACAGAAAGAAAAAAGTTAATATAAAAATAATATATGATCCATAAGCAGTAGCCTAAATTCATATAAAAATTAATCAGTGACTGTAACTGCCACAAGCATAGTGCTTAATTGGAGCTATAGCTGTGATATGAAACAGCCTGTATAGTGTATCAGAGAGAAACTCCAAGCAATTATTTCAAAGCCAGTTCCTCAGGAACTGCATGATAAATGCATGCAGCTTTGGAATTCATCAAAGCTTGTGAGCCAGTAAAAGCTCTCATACTGCCAAAGAATGAGCTCGGTTTAAATCTCTGTTTTGTATGTCTAGAGAAGAAAGTGTCTATTCCCATGTAAGTCAGGGTTTTGTTTTGGTTTTTTTTTTCTCTTTTAATATGATAAACCTATGTTCAGGACAATAAAAACTAGCTGGCTTCCAAGCTTTCTGAAAGAACCCAGAACAGCTTAACATCTTGAAAGGAAGTAAAGGCTTAAATGTCTGGCTCTTAAACCGTGTTGTAACAGAAAGTGAAAGAGTGTTGATTTCGCAGTGTAGTAAAAAGTAAAGTTTTACTTGCTCATTTTAGTTTTTGTTTTGTTTTCTGAAACGGCAAATTTATCAACCTATCCACAAGGCCTTCAGCAAATAAAGCAGTTAAAAATTACAGTGTTAATCAGAGCTACTCATATATGGTTATTTGTGTGTATCTGGATTAGTTTTAAGTGCTTTATTTGGGATAAAAATAAAGAAGTAATGGCTAGTAGAAGGTTGTCCTGAGGGAAGAAGAGTACCAGGAGCATGGTGTGAGTGAAAAATATGAACAATACTGATAAGGATTCAGTGGTGAAAGGTACATGAATGATGAGTTCATGTGGTGGTGGTTTGGTGTGGTTTTTTTTTGTGGGTTTTTTTTTGTTTGGTTTTTTTGTTGGGTTTTTTTTTTTGGGGGGGGGGTTTGTTGGGGTTTTTTGTTTGGTTTTTTTGGGGTTTTTTTTTGGGAGGGGGGGCTGTTTCTGAACAGCTTTCAGTTTTGGTGGTTTGTCTGTGGAATAGTTCCAATTTCAGAAGATTGCTGTCTGGCTCCAAAGTAGCCAGAAGGCTGTCTTTCTCCAGCAGCCTTCCATTGCATTTACACAATTATATATGCTTTCTTGGTAATTTTTCATGCCTAAGTCTTCTTTTCACCAGCTGAGCACTATCAATGGTATCTTAGATGTTAATCTCCAGGGTAACTGTGTTAGAGACAAGGTGATCTATTTTGAATGCATGATCACTAATTTCAGTTCTTAATTAAACACAGGATTTTTTTTCTGTACAGATCAAAATAGTGAAATCATGGAGTCTAGTTATAAGATGGAGAATGCCCTTTTACCTTTCATTTTATATGATATCAAGGAAAGCAGTTCTTAAAGGTTTTTGCTGGAGTCTTTGTTTTTTGCCTTTTTTTTTTTTCCCCCCCTAATCATCCTCTTCAAGCTATAAATGTGCATATTTCTGATAAATCAAACACAGTTCATTTTAAGGTCCTACTTCAAGTTACTGAAGCTGCTTGCTTGCTGCTTTTTGCCGTCTTGGGGACACTCTAGTGCACGTATTGAGATGTGATGTTCTTCACAAGTGTTTCAGGTCCTCTACCACACCATTTCCTCTATTTGCTGTCTAACATAGCTCCATAGTGTCATTTGCACTACGTTTTGAAGTATTTCCAGCTACACCCTTTTAAAGTAGCGAAGCACATCTGCTCTATCTGGCATTTATTCTGAGTATTGAGTCTTGCTCTTCTGCTTTTCCTTACGTCCATTGTCTTCCTCTATGTTCAGCAGTTTCCAAAGCCTTGTTTTCTCTCTCAGAGCCAATGGTGCAGTACTGACTTTGCTGGTGATACAGATTGTATCAAAAAAACCCTAGCAATTCTCATTCAGATAAATGGTGTCCAGAATAAGTGATTTCCATGACAACTTCTGAAAATGAAAAATGAAGATTTGTACAAACTCAGAAAGATCAGTCTGTTTTAAATTTGAAGAACAGTCCACAATATTGTAGCTTGAACAGAGAGTAAAAACTATTTTGTTACCTGCAGTATATACCTAGCACCGTTTGTTGTTAGATTGGTGTAGATCTGAATCACCTTTCAGTAAAATATATTCTGTTAGTAATTTTCTTTTAAACTGTTTCTGAAATTACTTTCAGGTCACATTGTTATGCAGGTTATAAGGGGCAGGTGTCTCCTGCTTTGTTTGATGCCATTTGTGTATGGCTCACAAGCTTATGGCAAGCTGCCACTATGACACTTGGATGAGTAATTTTGTTACTCCCAGAGTACTTGTTCTGTTTGTTGCTTTTTTCAACATGTTTCTTATGTTGGGAGGAAGAACCAGCATTAGTTTGGGCAAGGCCTCTTGATGAAGAGAAAGGAGGTACTTATGCATCTATCTTCAAGGGTTTTTTTGGATATGAGCAACTAGCAGTCTTCAAGGTTCAGCAGTCAAGTTTTTGTGTTGGTGTGGGTACTGTTGGTACATTAATTAAACATTACTGGTCTTACCTGTAATAAGGTGCTAAGAGGGTTGTAGATGAAAACAATCAATATGGTGGTGCCTTTACCATGAAAAATAATAATAAAATTATAGCCATATGGTTACAGCTGTGTTTCACAGTTACTCTTATTAAATAATAAATTCTTTACCTTGCCCACTGAATCTCTGCATAAAAGTGGAGAGCCTGGTATAGCAGCATAAGTTTAATTATGCTTCTAAAATACTGTTCTAGGGATGTTTTAAGTACTTTCCTTGACTTGAGGGTATATACCCCTTCTGTTGTGATTGTAATCCTAGGGCAGTAGGAGATGGCAGTGCCCACAGGATATAGTCTTTAAAGATGTTGTTTCCTTTCCCATCTCTTCCATTTCTTTCTTTACATGAAAGTGTTAGTGTCAGACCAAAGACATTGCCATTGATCCTGACAGTCATAGAGATGAAGAGTGGGTACATTCTGAGGTTGATAACAATCAACCAATTTTTTTTTTTTACTTTTTTTCTTTTTTTTTTTTTACTTTTTTTTTTTTTTAATTAATTAATCAAAGGCTTTGCTTACAACTTGAGCAGTGGAGTTGCAGGGAGGTATAGTATGTATGATGTGTCAGAATTTGTGGATTCCCATTAAAATAAGAAATTATATGGGAGAAGAACAAACAGTGACATCTCTGAAAGCATTGAGACACCAACTGCAAGGGTGTGATTGCCTTAATTTCGTGGCTCTGCTAGTCAAACTTTTAGTCTCTATGCGATTGGAATATGATTTTTAATTAAACTTTTATTCCTCTTGGAAAGTCTGCATTTTAGAAACTTAGTTAACTTTTTTACCCACTAACATGTTTTCCAAATGGCATGCACATACCTGCTTGTCAGAGCTGAAGCTGTATTTGTGACCTCTAAGCAGTATTTGTGACCTTAGCGCTATACAGTACATGTGATGCTGTGATGTGGGAGGCTGAGGCCCTCCTACTCTTATCCAAACTGTTTTGTTCGTGATTTGCGTTTATTATACTATTATACATGTGCTGACTCTCAGGAGGAAACATTGCAAACATTTCTGGCTTTTTGTTGCTTAAATTGAAAAGAGGGTGACCTACAAAGAGCAAAAGTCTTGCTGACCTCAAACTGGTGTCTTACTTTTTTCCCCTAAAGAATGGAATGATTTTCCTACTCTGTGATTAGCAACTTGTGAAAGGTAAATGTGATTGCTGATAAATACTTCTCCTGGTAGTGAATTGCAGGGGCCTATGGGTGTACTGGTAGTGTTCTCCATTAAAGACTACCTAACGAAAGAAGATTTTTCTGTATTGTAAAAAGCTGAATTTTGAAAACTATTAAGACTGTTTGCAGTTTATCACCAAGTAAGAAAAGGACTGGTGGAAAAATCTCATAGCAGAATTGAATATTCAATTTTCTAAGATTTTTTTCTTTTTTTTTTTTTTTTAATTAAAGCTGTTTTCTAAAATATGAAGTTTAATAGGCAGCAGTTTAACAGTTATAGCAACTAGTGTGCTATAAAAGGAAAGAGATGCAGGGGAAACAATGCTGAAATCTTCTGGAAATTGTGAATTCTGGGGTTCCTTTGTTCTGTGCTACCAGTAAGAGAAAGCTTAATATTTTATTTAAACTGTACTGTGAATTTCCTAGCTTTCCATTAAGTCATCTTTATTATTTTATTATACAGGTAAAAATAATTCACCAGTGTGACACCAGTGCAGTGAATTACTTTGCTACTATAAATCCATTATAATCCACAGCCACTGGATTTTGTTTAAAACAATTTTGGCAGCATGACAGAGATTGCAACGGAGAGTATGTCATGGTTTAAGCCCAGCCGGTAACTCAGAACCATGTAGCAGCTCGCTCACTCCCTATTTTTCCACCTGCTCCCGGAGGGATAAACCACGACAGATGTAAACCCCACGGGTTGAGAGAACAGTCCAATAACTAAAGTGTAATATAAAACTACTAATAATAATGATAAGGGAAATAAGGGCAGAGAATATAAAACTAGAAAGGAAAAGGAAAAAAAGACCCCAGTAAACACAAGTGATGCACAATACAGTTGCTCACCACCCACTGACTGATACCCAGCCTGACCCGAGCAGCGATCTGCCCTTCTGGGTGACTTTATATACTGGGCATAACGTGCTGCGGTATGGAATACCCCTTTGCCTAGTTTGGGTCAAGTGTCTTGTGTCTGCTTCCTCTTGCCTTCTCATGCCCCTCCTCACCAGCAGAGCGTGAGAGACTGAAAAGTCCTTGACCAGGGTAAGCACTGCTGAGCAACAACTAAAACATTGGTGTGTTACCAGCGTAGTTCTCAGACTAAAGCTGAAACACAGCACTGCACCAGCTACTAGGAAGGAGAAAAACAACTGTTACAGCTGAACCCAGGACGAAGTACTTCTGTAGAGTGATGCTCTGACAGGAGGTGCTCTGACATCACTGTGTTGATGTCTGAACCAAAATGTGATTGTATTTTGATCATGAAATTCAGCTTTTATTGTAAAGGACATTCCATGCTGCATCCTGTAACTACATGATTAGTATGCATCATTAAGAATCTCCTCTATATGCTCAGCGTTAGTCTTTTTAATTAAATCTGTCAATTTAAGTAAGCCATTTGAAAATACATATTAGTATCAATATAATAGTGTGACGTAAAGTTCACCAACATATAGAGGAGGTGGCAGAGCCATGTCCTTACTACCTACTCTCCAACTTCCAGCCTTTTAAAATTTTAGCCTCATAACATTTCCCAGAAGGGTTTGTGATCATGCCAGTTAAGGAAGATGTCTCTTCGTGCACAGATTTCCTGCTGCTTTGTATGTTAGACTGCGGAGAGCAGTGGTCACGTACCTAAATGCACAGACTGCCAGGTGCTTACTGCTTCTGTCAGTTCACTAAACATTGTCTCAGATTGGGGTGACACTGAGGCTGCAGTGATTTGCAGAAGATATAGTGAGCAGCACTTCCAAAGAAAGTGTTAGGTGGCTGCAAAACCAGCATAAAGCTTCTTCTAGTTCCATCCTCTCCAGCTGTGCTCTCTTTATTTTTTTTAATAATGTCCAGGCCTACCTGCAAACATGCAGAAGTGTTCCTGGTCTGAGACGTGTTCATGTAATCCTGGGTGATTACATGAAATCTAAGTACTACAGTTATCCAGTGAAGCTAAATTTCATTCATGTTTAATCCAATTTGTGGTTAATTTTAGGCCAGAAGTCTGAATTAAAATACTTAGGTACCCTGCCCAAAAAGGAATTACGGTCATTTTTGTATTGAGAGGGAGGTTAAAGCGCAGTGAAGAAAACAGAAATCTTGATGATAACATCAGCTGGTACTTGGTCAGGGCAATAGTGCTTTTCTGGCTTAATCAGCAAAATCCTTTGTTGTTTCTTAAGGTGAATTAATGATATTTTCTGTTTTAAAGACCTATTACAGACTGTTGTTGTTAACTAGCTAGTTCAGTCTTAATACCAGCATTTGCATAAATACTGTAATTCCAATGCAAAGTGTTTGTCTATGTGTGCGTTACAGCTGCATGCTGATTTCCAAAGTAGTTGCTTGTCTCTGATAGTACTTATGAACAGGGTAGATACAGCTCGTTAATAAGCACATTTTCTGGATAGCAGAGTGTAACACAGACAGCCTGTTTTGTCTACACCAACAGCTTCCCTAATACAACGTGATAAATTTTTCTTGAAGATTTTTTGGGAAACTGTCTTGGACATTTCTGGGGGGAAAAAAAAAAAAAGACTTAGGGGAGGGAGTAGATTTAGAAATTTGTGGCTAAGTAGAACCTGTTGACTCTAGGAGACTTGATGCGATATGTCAGTATGCAGCTGTTGACTTTGTCCTGAGATCTTTGTCTCCTTGCTGTTTCCTGGAGAATCTTCAGAGTGTGTGGGACAGCAGGATTAGGTGACCAAGTATGGAAAGCTTGCTGTACTAATAATGAGGATGCATAGTTCTTCTCAATAGGCTGTGTTGTCACTTTTTTACCTGTCGTATTCAGTTGCCCGAATTTTCTTCCAGATGCAATCTAATCAAAATTAATTCAGAAAAGCTCTCAGCTTTGCTTTCTTTCACATAGATTTAACTCTTACTGAGAACATTTTAGAAGCCATTTAGATGGGTAAAAACATGCTACAAGCAAACAAACAAAACCCTTCAGAAACCTATTTCCCCTCATTTGATGACTAATGGCACATTTACAAAGACCATGCCTTATTTCGGCCAGTGTCTTAGGAAGATAATCTATTTGTGCTTTGGCAGATAAATAAGCCTTTCCAAATGGTTGTTAAAAAGCCCACTGTGACCTCTCTCTGTAAATACTGAATAGTTAGTAAGCAAAATTAATCATTTAGAATACATATTAATTAGGTTGTCAGACTATTAATCAATTTTACGCACACCAGGCAGCAAAGATGACTTTCAGGCTCTTGTTTGTATGAAACTTGATTCCATGATTTATGTGTAGGAAAAATGCTATGTTTTATTGATTTTTCTTCCTCCTTCCTAATGATTGAATTTGGCAGCCTGTTTCTGGAGACTGGTATTTTGCCTGAAGCCTTGAAAGAGGAGTCAGCAGTGCTTTAATAAGCTCTTCTTGGCACCTGATTGGAGCCAGCAGAAATACAGTGTATTTCTAAGAATGAGAAGATTGTACCTGATTTATATAGCCAGGAGAACTGGCTACCATGGATTTGGAGAAGACTGAGGTTCTTAATGACTTCTTTGCCTCAGTCTTCACCAGCAAATGCTCTGACCACACCACGAAAGTCTTGGAAAGCAAATGCAGGGACTGTGAGAATGAAGACCTTAGGCCCACTGTAGGAGAGGATCAGGTTCGAGACCATCTTAAGAACCTGAACGTGCACAAGTCCATGGGACCTGATGAAATCCATCCACGGGTCCTGAAGGAGCTGGCGAATGAAGTTGCTAAGCCACTGTCCATCATATTCGAAAAAATCCTGGCAGTCAGGTGAAGTTCCCGATGACTGGAAGAAGGGTAATATAACCCCCATTTTCAAGAAGGGGAAGGTGGAAGACCCGGGGAACTACAGACCAGTCAGTCTCACCTCTCTGCCTGGCAAAATCTTGGAACAGTTTCTCCTGGAAAACATGCTAAGGCACATGAAAAACAACGAGGTGGTTGGTGACAGCCAACATGGCTTCACTAAGGGGAAATCCTGCCTGACCAATTTGGTGGCCTTCTATGATGAAGCCACGAAACTGATGGACAGGGGCAGAGCAGTTGATGTCATCTACCTGGACTTGTGCAAAGCATTCGACACTGTCCCACATGACATCCTTGTCTCTAAATTGGAGAGACATCAATTTGATAGATGGACCACTCAGTGGATAAAAAACTGGCTTGATGGCCGCACGCAAAGAGTTGTGGTAAATGGCTCGATGTCCAGTTGGAAACATGTAATGAGTGGTGTCCCTCAGGGATCGGTGTTGGGACCGGTCCTGTTCAACATCTCTGTCGGTGACATGGACAGTGGGATTGAGTGCACCCTCAGCCAGTTTGCCGACGACACCAAGCTGTGTGGTTCGGTTGATACACTGGAGGGAAGGGATGCCATCCAGAGGGACCTTGACATGCTTGTGAGGTGGGCCGATGCCAACCTTATGAAGTTTAACCAAGCCAAGTGCAAGGTCCTACACCTGGGTCGGGGCAATCCCAGGCACTGCTACAGGCTGGGCAGAGAAGAGATTCAGAGCAGCCCTGCAGAAAAGGACTTGGGGGTGTTGGTTGACGAGAAGCTTAACATGAGCCAGCAGTGTGCGCTTGCAGCCCAGAAAGCCAACAGCATCCTGGGCTGCATCAAAAGCAGCGTGACCAGCAGGTTGAAGGAGGTGATCCTGCCCCTCTACTCTGCTCTTGTGAGACCCCACTTGGAGTACTGCGTACGGTTCTGGTGTCCTCAACATAAAAAGGACATGGAGCTGTTGGAGCGAGTCCAGAGGAGGGCCACGAGGATGATAAGAGGGTTGGAGCACCTCCCGTATGAAGCCAGGCTGAGAGAGTTGGGGCTGTTCAGCCTGGAGAAGAGAAGGCTGCGTGGAGACCTCATAGCAGCCTTCCAGTATCTGAAGGGGGTCTACAAGGATGCTGGGAGGGACTCTTCCTTAAGGACTGTAGTGGTAGGACAAGGGGTAATGGGTTCAAACTTAAACAGAGGAAGTTTAGACTAGATATAAGGAAGAAGTTCTTTACAGTGAGGGTGGTGAAGCACTGGAATGGGTTGCCCAGGGAGGTTGTGGATGCTCCATCCCTGGCGGTGTTCAAGGCCAGGTTGGACAGAGCCTTGAGCCACGTGGTTTAGGGCAAGGTGTCCCTGCCCATGGCAGGGGGGTTGGAACTAGATGATCTTAAGGTCCTTTCCAACCCTTACGATTCTATGATTCTATAAAGAAGCTATCACTTTTTGAGGTCAGACATGGCATAAAACTTTTCTTAATTCTCCCTCAAGGCATGTTTCAGATAGTTACTCATCACGGTGGTATAATATGTCTGTGGTTTCTCTAGAGAAAATAATGTTGGGTTGCTCTCTTTAACATCTTAGGGGCTAAATTCATTCTTGTGTGACCCACTTCTAAACAACAGCTTTTCATCTGTGATTATGTTTTACCCCTTACTTCAGTGCTGCCAATTCACTACTTTAGACATAAAGGGATTAACAAAAGCACCCGAAGGAAGTAGGTGATTGGGTATCTTGTAGCTTTGCATGCCTCGGGTAAATCTGAAGCTGATTTTCAGAGTTTACTTCCAGGAAATGAGGTAATCTTCATTGGTTGGACAATACACAAATGCAAACATTTAAGTTAGTTGCAATTTTTGCAGTGGAAAATTCCTGCTGGAATTATTCATTATTTTGAAAGGGACCCTCCCTTTCGAAATATCAGTTGTTTGGTATTTGTAGAAATACCAGTTTGAAAAAACCTGCCTTTGCTGTTATGTCTTAGTCAGCAGAGGGCACTCTCCTCCTTTAAAAATAAGAGAAATGGACGGCTTACTATACAGAGGCAAAATGCTTTTCTTTGCAGTGCTTTTGCTTCCTTTTTTTTTTTCTTTTCCCTTTCCTTCCTGTTTGTTACCTTGTGCCTGTCCTATGTTCACCACAGGTTCTTCTCTAGATGGGAAATGCAGTGAAACTTCTGCAGTTCCTTTATGTAGCAAATGGATGGGTGAGTGAATTTCTGAACTGCCTGAATCAACTGGCCATAACCTCTAACTCTGTAAAGAGGCATACAGTCTAAGTTCTAGCTGTTTGAATCCCTGAAGCCAAGCAAAGCTGATTCCTCTGATCCTTGAAAACATCTGTCGTGCAAGACTCATTCAGGCTTTGTACGGGAGTAAGGCTCAGAAGGAGTTCTGTGCATCTGTACACTGCTTCAGTGAGATACTGAAACATTATCTGTTTATTTTTTTAAAGCACATACTGTCGTATTGCAGTGGTTGACTGAGGCAGCAGATTCTTGCAGGACAATGAAGAACAGCCAGTTATTTGCTTGAAAATGGAATGAAAATTTCAGCATGTCCATGTTTGCATAACATCATCTTCCGTAAATTCAGCTGTACCACTATACAAAAATACTGCTAAAGAAAAATTTATTATTTGCAATACTGTTATTGAATATCATTCTTAAAAAAAAGGCACTAGGACATGAATGCAATGAGCAGGGACATCTTCAACTAGATCAATTCACCCAGTTTAGATATCTCAGTGTATTTTGATGACTTCAGGTTTAAGGTTCAGACTGTATTTTGTGTGAGCTTACAGTTTATAGAGTTCTTGGAGTTTACCAGATGCAAGTATACCCCCTGCCACCTATGTATTTACTGCATGTAAGCTTAATGCAGTAGTTTAGGGACACTTACCTGCAGTTTCAACTGAAGTAGCACTGAGAAGCTCTGTGTGTATGAACTCATTTAGCTAGTTCAAGAAATAGAAATAGTGGTATCTTTTCTTATGTGTGTGTACGATCATTATTTGTAGGATTAATACAGAATATTTGAAGATCTCAGATTAAAACTGGTCCTCAGGAAAAAGAAGAAAAAAAAACCCCAACAACGTCGGACATGGATATTTTTCTGAAAACTCAATTGTGTATACATGCTTGAATGTGTTTTTGAAAACAATATGTTGGTAATACTATCTTTGCATAGATAGAGCAGTAATTTGCATAATTCATGTGAGCTACAAAAACTGTTGTGAGAGATCTTGTTGCCAGTTCTTGCTTATGCTGATTCAAATCTGAAATGATTTTGTTAGTTTCTGTCACTGCAGATTAGAATTAAATTTGAAAATATTTTCCCAGAATCATAGGATGGTTTGGGTTGGAAGGGACCTTAAAGATCATCTAGTTCCAACCCACCAGAAACCATTGGGATTATTGAAAGTTGCTGTGGCATTATTTGTCTGCAGTTGAGATCTGGAATACATAGATGAAATAAATATGTCTTAATATGTTTTAACAAAACGTAAAGCATTCTAAATTAGAGACGTTTAATGTAAATTGTGCCATGATTTTTAGGCAGGAGCATATAAGGCTTGTGTTTATGAACACATAGAGTTGCATCTGCATTTTAATATAATATAAGTATAGGAAAATTGCATGGTATAATAGGCAGGGAGCCATTTAGCTATCAGTTAAATTATAAGTGTTTGGATCAAGAGCAATTTCAAATCTCTGAGTCTTTCCGTAATTTTTTGGATGTTTTAATTTTGGACATTTGCATATACAGTTCTTGGAAATGAACTCAGTAAATATGCTCTGCAGCTAGGTCCCAGCTTTTTAAAAATAACTGCCACAGAAAAATTGAACCTTCTTCATGCATGAGACTGAAAATTTAGTTTCATTCATCTTTTTTATATTACCTAGTGTGATCCAGAGACTGAAGACATGTAAATAAATTGCTAAAGAAAAGTGATATTATTAGATTTATTTTATTAACTTTTCCATTTTAAATGTATTGGTAAGGTTCTCTTTTTCCTACTTTGTCTTGTGACCTGATCTTAGACAAAGCTAGGCAGTGTGTGTTTTTTTAGCAATAAAAATAAATAATAGTATAACAAAACAATAAGTAGTTTTTCACTCTACTTTGCCTTCATTGTCCATCAGTCCATTAAAATTCTGGTGTGGTTTAGACCCAGCTGGTAACTCAGAACCACGCAGCCACTCACTTAGTCATCCCCTTCCCCCTGAGCAGGATGGGGGGGAGAATCAAGAGAATGTAAATCCTATGGGTTGAGATAAGAACAGTCCAATAACTAAAGTACAATGTAATTATTACATTGTAAGTAATAATATGTAAATATTATTACTACTAGAAGTAATAATAATAATGATAAGGGAAATAACAAGGGGAGAGAATACAAAACTAAAAGGGGAAAGGAAAGAAACAATAAACACATGCACAGTACAATTGCTCACCACCCACTGACTGATACCCAGCCTGACCAGAGCAGCGATCTGTCCTTCTGGGTGACTCCCGCCAGTTTATATACTGGGCATGATGTGCTGTGGTATGGAATACCCCTTTGCCTAGTTCGGGTCAGGTGTTTTGTCTCTGCTTCCTCTTGCTTCTCATGCCCCTCCTCACCAGCAGAGCGTGAGAGACTGAAAAGTCCTTGACCAGGGTAAGCACTGCTGAGCAACAACTAAAACATCGGTGTGTTATCAGCATAGTTCTCAGACTAAAGCCAAAACACAGCACTGCACCAGCTACTAGGAAGAAAATTGACTTTGTCCCAGCCGAAACCAGGACAAAGTTCAATCTTTTGGGTGCTTCACAAAAGAACCACCATTTCAGGTATTTGGCAGCAAGCAGATGACTTATTTCTTAAAGTTTCTGCTATTTAATCTGTTTTTTAATTTTCTGACTGTCAGCTAGACAGTCTGCTAGACCTTTTGCAGAGCTTTTCTGAGAGAAATTTCAGACTTACTAGCAATTTCTGACTCAATTCAATTCAGTAATGGGACAACAGGAGCCTTTGGCAACATCAGACTTTTGGGGTGTTTATCCCCCCCATTCCAGAGGAGGTACCCACTCTTCACAGGAGAGGGACATGTAAATAAATAAGCTAACAAAACAAAGAGAAAAGAAGGTCTGTGTCTTTTCTTGTAACATCCTTATGTATCCAGTTTGTAGTGGATCCACAGGTTTTCCTGACCTTGCATGTTTATCATGAATTAGGCAATTGCAAAATATGCTGTGCTTTTTGACTGTTTTATCCTTCTGTTTTCTATGGGATCATGAATTGTCCAGGAGAAGATGACAGGCCAGTCTTCTGCATTCCAAGTTTTTGGGACGCGCTGTGGACATTCTTGCTCTGGACAAAGGCTGTAGAAGAGAGAAAGCAGTGTTACTATTTTATGCCTTTTTGATTGATCTTTTCCTCAGAGATCTGGCTAGTGTTTCATTCTGAAGACTGATACTGCTTTATAGAAAAAAGATGGCTGATTTAGTTTCTCCTATAACTGGAAAGATGAAATGGGTATTCGGCATTAAGTGGTTTTTTTCCTGAGTTCCATAGTTAATCATGTGGTGATTCAGTGAATTTCTACTTTCAGTAAATTTGTAAAACCTAGCTTAATTTAAATGTACAAAAATAGCTAAACAAGCAAGCAAGTACTTTGTAGTAGTGTAATATCAAATCATTGAAAGAAAGGAAGTCTTGTGCAAATCCTAACCACAATTAATATAGTCCTAGGGAGCCGGAGAGCAGAGCCATTTGTTGTGGTGTAGACACTTCAGGTTTTCTAGTTTCTCAGTAACCTTATTAGAAACACTTTTAGAAGAGGTGTTACCATTTGAAGGGAACAGTTTTCCTACAGGACTGAATCTTAGTCTCAAATGTAATAATAATAATCTAGTGGTAATTGCTGTTAATTGAATACTAATATGATTACACTTTCACCATTGGAAATTACTAACCTGTGTGTTGTGACAATCTTATGCAGCTGCACCTGGTGGTACTTACCTTTGTGAAGTGTTTTTATAGAATCATAGAATAGCAGGTTGGAAGGGACGTCAAGGATCATTTAGTCCAGCCATTCTTGGCAAGGCATGACCAAGACTAGATGTTCCAGCACCCTGTCCAGCTGAATCTTAACTGTCCAATCCTGCAACACTTCCCTGGGGAAATTATTCCAATGGCTCATTGTTCTCTTTGTGAAAAACTTCCCTCTTGTGTCCAACGGGCATCTCACGGGGGCTAGCTTGCGCCCATTTCCCCTTGTGTTTTCCATGTGACTCCTTGTAAAAAGGGAGTCTCCGTCTTTCTTTGTAGCCACCTTTTTAATACTGGAACATGGTGATGAGGTCTGCCTGACCTTTCTTTTCTCTAAGCTAAACAAACCCAGTTCTTCAGGCTTTCCTCATATAGCAGGCTGCCCAGTCTTGTGATCATCTTTGTGGCCTTTCTCTGGATCCTCCCCAGCCTATCCACGCTTCTTTTGTATAGTGGGGAGCAAAGCTGAACACCGTATTCCACGTGTGGCCTGACAAGTGGTAGGTGGGATAATGAGTTCTTTATGTCTGCTGGTGATGCCCTTGTTGATGTAACCCAGTTTTGAGATCTTCAGATTAAAATAGCATGTTATATAACGCAAAAATCTAAAAGTCAGTATTGTTTTCTCAGAGATACGAATTAATGAAGATTTTTGTCATATTAAATCTGGATTTATCAATTCTTTACCAGAGTTTTTGTAAATTACTCTGCTTAGAATAACAACAAAGAAAATTAGGATGACTATCCAAAACCTAGCTTTCTTCGTAGAGGGAAAAATTGTGAAGATTTTAACAGTTGAAGTTACCTGAGATCACTGAAGGACTGATTTGTCTTACTTCATCTGCCTCTTTGTCCTTTTGGTAGAGAGGGAGTGGCTTATGGATGCTTCATTTCTGTTTTTTCCATGTTTCTCTATTTTCTCCTTTGTTTTGAAAACTTGGATAGTTTTGTAAATGTTCATTGCCAGAAATGTTGGCTGAAGAAGTTGTTTCAGTTGATGCCACTATTACAATAGGTATGGGGTGAATAGTGATAAAAGTGGTAATTCAGGCCATTACATTTATTATCTACATAGAAATTCTGATCGAATTCTCAATAAAAATTTGCTTGAATGTCCTGGTCACAGCCCTATAGGAGTGACTTTCAGTGTTTGTCTTCCATGTCTGGTGCAGCTTAAAAAGTAAACAAGATAGCAAGAAAATTAATGGTTTTGATGGCAGCGTACAAATAAATTTCTTATTTATTTAGCTACTTCCCAAGCTTTCTCTGAGTCCTACTAAACAAAAACCAAAAACAACAACAAAAAAAGGCATCTTAAAATCATCTAGAGAAAACATTGATACAAAGCAACCTTGCTTGCTGTGTCTCAAGCATATTGTTTTCTCCTGTAGATTTAAGATCCCAGAGGAATTTGTTTTGAAATAGACCGTGTATTTGTGCCTGATCTCCCTCATATATATCATTCTGGTAGGTTGGACTGCTAATTTGGGAAAATTACAGAGGCTATATCAAAAAGAATATAAAAACTCAAACCTTTCCCCGTGCTTGCTACATTGATGGTAGCCATGGTGGCAAGGCTCAAAATGGTTCATGTGCACATAGAGAGAATACAGGCTCAGTCCCATTGGCTGGCCTAGTTAGTCCTTAAGAAGCATCAGAGCTGTCAAGAAAGCTGTGTTTTGTTACGAGGATAGTAAGAAGACTGACGTGATGAAGCCTAGAGGTTAAAAAAAGTGTACTTATATTAATGGGTTGCGACCAGAAAAATATTGCCAGAAAGACCAGCATAAAACTATAATGCAATCAAAACTCAGAATTAGTTTTTAACACTGTCAGTAGTTTTATGAGGTGAATGAAAAAGGAAGAATTATAGCTATTTTGATATCTTCTCAGACTTCCTGGTTTCAGAATCCAGTATTATTCCCCAACATTCCATTTTTGTTATTCTGCAAGTATTTAAAATACTTGTAGAAATCAGTGAAGAATCTCTTATATTTGGGAGAGATGTGATTTGCTAAAAAGAATTGAATGTGTGTTTGTAAGATTTCTGGCAAATAATATTGAAATTGTTGCAAGTAGTCTTATTCCCAGAAGGCCCATGGAAAATGTTGGCTGCTGATGTAAAAAGTGTATTGAGACTGGAAAGCCATCTTCACCATCTAGATTTTGTTTGTGGAACATTACATCTGCACTAGGAGTTACATTTTAATGACCAGTTTGAATTTGGTGGTACTTACAGACTCCTTCAGTTTTGTCTGTTTGAGAGTTTTGTTTTGGTTTTGTTAGTTTGTTTTAATGCTTTGATAACAATTACTGGTGTCCCAAAAGAGAGAACTCTTAAGAAGGTACAATTTTCCCAGGGAGAATAAGCTTGACTTTTTTTCGTTTTGTCCCATCCCCTGTCACCTCCCCCCCCCCCCCCCCCCCCAATGTCAATTTTTGGGTAAAGTCAAAGGATTAGTAAAGACTAAGAAGTACTCAATAGCATTTGTAGTTGCATAAACTGGATTAATGGTGAGTCTTTAGATTTATTTTTTTGTTTGAGTGCTAGTATCAAAAGTTCCAAATTTGCTATTTATATTAGTGGAAGGAAACTAACGCCAGTAATTAGCAATAGCAACACCACACATTGTGCATAATTGATTCTTCTTCTGCTTTAAATTTATGCTTCTCCATCTCAAAAGGTTTCAGTAGAATTAACTTTTGATTTGTACCAGTGCAAATGGAGAGAAAAATTAAGCCAATAGATGAGTTCCTGTATTTTCATCTTTGTGTCTGTCACCAGAAATTGAAAGTCAGCAAAAGATGTTGCCTGGCAAAGACTGGCAAAGAAAGAAAAATTGTTGTCTACAGGAAAGTATAGTACCTCTGGGAACAAGAAGGCATAGCTGAATATTAATAAAGATTTGAAATGTGTATGAAGGGCTGTTACTTTCTTAAGAGAAGCAGCACTGGTATGAAGGGGAGTATATTGTTAGGGTGCAAGTGGTCATTGAGTCTGTCCAAGAAAACTCCAGGGAAGCAGAAGCACTGAGCAAATGCTGTTTGTTTTTGAAAAGGTTAATCAATTTTTTGATGGATGCAGCTTCTTGGCATATATCGTAGTTTATTTTGTGAGTCTTGTCACATAGTGCAAAGTCATATTAATTGTATGGCAGAACATACAGAACTGATAAACCAATGCAAGATCTGGGACAACTATGTAGTATTAAGTCTAGATAAGTAACTGAATAAAGCAATTACCTGTTAAGATCTTGTCATCTACCAATGTAGAATACTTGAGCACCTATTAGAGAATGTTTAGGGAACCGTTGGAGAAATACTTAAGTTATGACAGATTCAAAATGAAAGCTTTTGAATAATAAGTTAGTCTTTTGGCTCTGTTAGCATTTTGATATCACTTGGCTGTAATTTCAGAGTTCAGTACGAAAACAAATGCCTGAATATATTATTTTATCAGTTTGTCACAAGCTGTGGGAAAATATTCAGGGCATCATTCTTTTGGAAGTACATAAGGGTAACAGAATACAGAACTAAGCTTGATAAGATAGAAGATAACTATAAAAAATTACCCTGTTTCACAAGAACGTTCGCTTGTGTTTAGTAGAGTACCATTTCTTGTTATTTGCTGTGAGAAGGTAGTGACTCTTCATGATTTGTCAGACATTTTGGGTATGCATGGACATCATCTGGAAGAAAGTATGCTTTGTTAGGGCTTTGGAGATTTGGGTTCTGATACTGGAGAACATATGTTCTCCTCACCTCTAAGACACACATTTTTCATGTTGAACTTGGAGGGTTTTATTTCTTCTTGAGTAAACAACTACTGCAGTATAATATTTTGGTAAGTAATGACCAGTAGCATCATTCTCCTAGATTGTCAAAAAAGGGGTGAGGATTGTATGTGTGTAAACAGAGGATTAGTTTATTAAAAAATGACAACAGTCCTTTCAGTATATTTTCACCTAAATTAAAACAGAAGGAGGTTTGTGTCCTCACCTCAAAGACTGGATATGAGACTTCAATCCCTCAGGTTTATTTCCTTGACCAAGTTTTCATCTGCTGTCTTCTCTGCATGTGCGTGTATATTTGCATACGTATATATCTCTACACAGATATATATGTTCATGTATTTGTTACCAAATTTTGTATATAGTACTGCCAGGACAAATTGGAAATAATGTTGCTGTATTTTTTGGTAGTTCTGACTCCATAGGCTTTACTTACATTCTAAGTAGAAGGGTGATGGATTTGTTAGGGATTATTTCCTATTAGCAACTCCCAATTTTAGACTTTACTTTTTAAGAAGCTCCATAATTTATAGTACATATTGAAACTAGAGACAATTTCTAATAATCTTGCCTTTCTTCTTCAGTGGTAACTTTTGTTACACTTCTGGTAACATTAAGAACTTTTTATCAATTTCTCTGAAAAGCAAATTCCGTCCCTCCTTCGCTTTCTCTTATCTACCATCAGATTCTAAATCTGTCATGTTGGTTAACTAGTCATCATTTAAAAAGCATGTTTTATATACTCTAAGATTGTACCTGAAAATTTAAAAATTAAACCTTTCTTCAAAATGATCCTAATTAAATACAAATTTTAATGTGAAAGTGTCATCTACCTCATCTAAATAATATTGCATTGGGGTAAGCATAGTGTGAAATCAGGACCCATATTTTATTTAAAACCTAAGTTTATTACTTAATTTTCTGTCAAAATACCATATTAAGCACTGTTTGTCTTTCAGCACACTGTATCGTCACTTATTTGTAATTTACTCAGTACTCTCATTTATTCTCATTCATTCACTATTATCTTCAAAGTCTTCCCCAATAAATCAACATTAATGTTTTCTTCCTACAGCATCACTAAGTTCATTCACATGGATACAGATTTTGTTAAAATACCCATCTTTGAATATTTTGGAGGTTTACTGTCTGTTCTATATATATGTTGTTCAAGTGTCCCAGGTTCTGTCACTAATAAGTGGTTTCATTGGTAGAATAGATGTTAGGTATTTTGTTTAACAGTGTCTTTTAGCATGAAAAGTAAATAATATGCTGATGCATGTTGAGATCTATATACTTTACATTAAAAAGTCAGGTTTTTTTCTGTTTTAGCTTATTTCAGGAACTGAGGTTGTCTCTTTTTTCTGTTTTCATAACCTTCTTTGTGGTACTTGTTTTTTCAGATTGCATATACATGTTGGTGCTATTGCCAGTATGAAAAATTTGTCCTATTAATCACATTCACTGTATATGAGCTATCTGCAAACGTAGAAAATGAAATAAATTTTATTGTTTTGTTTGCTTTGAATTAGGCTCATGCACAGTTAGTTCGAGAAGTCGATGTAGAGAAGGTGTCAACTTTTGAGAACCCTTATGTAGATGCAATAAGAAGCTTATGGAATGACCCTGGAATTCAGGAGTGTTATGATAGACGACGGGAGTATCAGTTGTCAGATTCAACTAAATAGTAAGTACATGGTGGCTACAAAAAACTGTGTATCATTCTCTCTTTCTGACAAAGTAATTTTTACTTTTTAAGTTCTTATACTGTGTATCTGTGTACATGTTTGTATGCATATGCAGCACAAACATACCTGAATATAGAATCGTAGAACAGTTAGGGTTGGAAAGGACCTTAAGATCATCTAGTTCCAGACCCCTGCCATGAGCAAGGACATCTCACGCTAAACCATGTCGCCCAAGGCTCTATCTAACCTGGCCTTGAACACCGCCAGGGATGGAGCATTCGCAACTTCCTTGGGCAACCCATTCCAGCACTTCACCACCCTCACAGTAAAGAACTTCTTCCTTATATCTAATCTAAACTTCCCCTGTTTAAGTTTGAACCCATTACCCCTTGTCCTACCACTACAGTCCCTAAGGAAGAGTCCCTCCCCAGCATCCTTATAGACCCCCTTCAGATACTGGAAGGCTGCTGTGAGGTCTCCACGCAGCCTTCTCTTCTCCAGGCTGAACAGCCCCAACTCTCTCAGCCTGGCTTCATACGGGAGGTGCTCCAGCCCTCTTATCATGCTCGTGGCCCTCCTCTGGACTCGCTCCAGCAGCTCCATGTCCTTCTTATGTTGAGGGCAGCAGAACTGCACACAATACTCAAGTGAGGTCTCACAAGAGCAGAGTAGAGGGGCAGGATCACCTCCTTTGACCTGCTGGTCACGCTTCTTTTGATGCAGCCTAGGCTACGGTTGGTTTCTGGGCTGCAAGCGCACACTGAAGCCGGCTCATGTTGAGCTTCTCATCAGCCAACACCCACAAGTCCTTCTCTGGAGGGCTGCTCTGAATCACTTCTCTGCCCAACCTGTAGCTGTGAATTGAATTCAAAGGACACTTCAAGGAGTGGAGTACATCTAGTTCAGGGTTATGTACGTGTTTGTTTTACAGGATGTCAGTCTGTGATCATCTGAAGTCTTAAGATTCTAACTAGGAATGGTTAGTCACTGATGGTTTTGTTTTGTTTTGTTACACATGTTCAAGCCCTTGCTGTCTTTTTACATACACGTGCAAATGCAAGCTGGAAATGAGAGGTCTGGGATGACATCTGCAGAGTAGTCTGAGGGTTCTGGCCTAGCACAAGACTTTATATGTGATTTAGTCAAGACGAATTCATTTGTACCTTGCTGATGCGATTTAGGCAGCTGAAGATCAACAGGTACATGACGTAGGTCTTCTCTGATTTGCTCCAGTGCTGTCACCACACCATGTTCTTCTGCTACATTTGCCCTGTGCATAGGTTCCTGTTATCCTATGCAGATTGCTGTCCTGTGGAGCTGGTTACCTTCTCAGCTTATCACTTTTATCATTTCTGTATGCGTGTTTTGGTGCAGAGTGGTGCAAAGCACAGTGGGATCTCTCTTAGTTGTTTGGATTCTCACTTTCCATGTAAAAGTACCATACTGTGTTTTGTTCTTTAGTGGTAAGAAAACAAATAAAATATTACATAAAGTGAAAAACCCTAAGGTGCATAAAAAGTGAAAAGAAATTTAAGGAACAAGTTACTGACAGTGTACATTCAGTTTCAAGTGTACTCTTGTTTCCATACTGAAATGAGCAGCAAGCATAAGTGGAAGGTGAAACAGAGCTTGTCTTATGCTTTGAATTTCTCAGATTTGTAGGTCCTAGCTTTGTTTCCACAACAGATGTGATGCTGTTTTTAAAGTTGAAATACACATAGGTATTTTGTGTGATAGGATAAAAATAGAATTACTTACTCTCCAAAGTAGCAAATACTCATCTGATGCTACTTCAGATCAGATTGTGCTGAATACCATAGTTTTGACCTAGTTCTAATGAAATTGTCACCATGTGTATCTTTTTTATTAAAAATAGTAGGAAATAATTCACTAAGCTGTAGAAGCAAATTGCCAGTACATTATCTTGCAAAAGGCAAATGTACTAGTTAATTGGTTACTTTTCAAGCTCAACTTGTTTGGCAATTCAAGATGAGTTTTTGCAGATTTGGTAACTTTAATCTGTTATAGTTCATAATATGGATTTCTGCAAAATCTGTTTTAAATGAGAATTGTGAATCACTGTATATAAGTCTTTAGAAGGGCCTCTCTTACATTTATGCTTGCAGGTAGAGTTTTTTCCAGTAAAAGCAATTAGCAGAAACCAAAGGAATGTTGTTTCAAAAACACAGTATGTATGTTTAGCAAGAAGACACCAAAAGAGAATTTTCTAGCTTTAATTCCTGTCACAAAGCAAGAAAACAAAATGCTTAAAAGTTACTGCTGAGATTCACAAGGCAGTAAACTAGAAATAAGCGCCCTGGTGGCCACTGATGCGGTGAGTCTTGATAATTTCTTCTGACCTGATGGATAAACCAAAGTGGTTTGTTGTCCGCCAGATCTCTTGTAAGCACGTGTCTATATGCTTTGTGAGAATGCGTCAGTATTTTTAAACGTATGTGTCAATATCACACATGTCCTTCATGCATCTCTTGCATGGGCCTCTCGTCTTCCCAGCAGATTTCCTCTGTTTTTTTATAGTAGTAGTATTTTCAGTCTGTTCCCTGTATTGCTTTTTTTTCTCCACGTTGTCTTCCTAAATCTCTTCCTCTGTATTTTCTGGGGTTTTTTTATGGTTTCTAAACTCTGGTTTTTAATATACCCTGTATGTTTCTATACTTTCTGTCATCTGTTGACCTGCTTTGTCATTGTTAGCTACGCTTTTGATGTTTTTACACCCACTGCTAGTACCCTGGAAGAATACATCAGATGTGTGTTTAGCACAAGAGGTTAGGGTAGGGTCTAAGAAAGAAAACTTCCTGCAGCCTAGAGGTTGATTTGAACCTCTTAGTAGCTCAGCAAATGCATTCCATTCTCTTCCCTTACAATTGAATGCTCCAAAGTTTAGATGTTAATGTTGTTTTTAAAAGCAATTTCTAGATTTCTCTGTGGTAGAGTCAAGAACACATCAGGTAAGCAGAGATTATTCACTTCCCATGTAAATTACAGGATGACTAAGCCACCTACTTCCCACTAAACCACTTCCCTCTAAGATACTATTCACTGTGTGAGACCACTATAAACCAACACCAAACTGCTGATTGCCTTAAGTAATAGCTGTGTGAGATGAGATCATTCAGTATGTACTGTACAGGGTGTCAAGACCTTAACCCAAATATAAACAGGTTACCAGTCAACAGTCTGATTATATCATGGCTTTTCAAAACCTGAGGAAGAGGGAGTCAACAGCCTTACTGTTGTCATAAGTAAGATTTCACATTTATGTCTTCAGAGTATCACTAATTTTTTACATGGAAGACAGAGATGAATCCTAACGATGTCTGCTCATCAAAGTTCATGTTCCACCTTTCATGAAACCGTTGCATGAATTGTAATGCTTTGGTCAGTAAGTAATTTTACATAACGGTATTCCGTCAGAGTTTGAAGTTTTTTGTAACTTCAAATGAACAATTAATTCCTTCATACCTTAAAAAAAAAATGGCATTTTGCTTCCATGTTCCACTTCTGAAACAGGTGCATTTCAGTGGAATTACTGTGTGCTAAATAGGATGTGCTTAGGGGCACACAAGAGGAAAAATCACTGTATGAATCTTTAAGTTTTTATACTATAGCAGTTTACTCCATTTGGTGGTATTGCCTCTAGTGATCAGAACATTCATTCTTTCACTTCATAAAGCTGTAGGGAATTCTTAGAATATCATGGGTCTCTGTGAGTCCTTTCTGGAGGACTAATACTGTTCTAAATTGAGACCTGCTCTGTGGCTGTCACTGGTATAGCAAATTATGAACAACTGCCTATATGATATCTTTGTAATAGTCATTTGTTTGGGGCAAGAATAAATATACTCTAAGATACATAAGAACATCATTATTTAATAAACATTTTAATACTGTTCATTGATATTTTTCTTCATTTGTAAAAACGTACTTGAAGGTTCTAAAGCTACATTTGGGGGCAGTTTGTGTTGCAAAATGGTAGATTCTGCTTTTATGTAGCTTTGCGGTAAGATAAAACAGCAAATAAAGAGTCTGAATATTAAGATGAAGTACTAACAGCAGAACCATGCTAACCCTATCTTATGTCTTAGATATAGTTCCCAAACATAAAATAAATGTCTGAAGAAAATAGGACATGAGATCTGCTGCATACAAAAGCTATGCATCTTACAGAAATACTGAAGATTATGCAACAGAACAAGGGAAATTCAGAAAGAGAAGTGGGGTTATATAAAGGAGTATACACTATGCATTTCTTCCAGGTTTTTTTTTTTTCATGCAGTACTGAACATATTTTTAATATTTGTGTAATTCTTAAACCACATTTCCTATTAAGAAAAGATTGCACAAGCATTTTTTTATTTGATGACTTACTCGTTTCTAGCATTTGCGAAGGTTGGCTTTTAGCCATGTAGGAAATCGAGAGAGACAGCTAGGTAGGATTTGGGTGGGATAAGGTTAAAAAGAATACAGTGCATACTTCTTCCTAACTCACTGCAGAGATCTTAGGTTTGCTCTGTTTACTTTACATTAAGATTAGATGGTTCTGGAAACTGGTAAACGTGCCTCAACTTTTCACCAATGGTGTACAGGCTCAGAAATGCAAACCTACAGAGAAGTTCTGAAAGTGGGGCCAGTACTTGTTTACACTTTGTTTGGTTTACAGCTCGTGTTTGTACGCTGAAAATTGTTTCTGTTTACTGTGCTGCTGCTGCATGTTAGCAAAGAGGCCACTTGTGTCAGTTACTCTGGCAGTTTTGTGAGGTAGGAAAAATCATGCTACAGCAACTTTAACGTTTTGCAAATGTGGAGTTGAAAGACAATCAAGTAGTATGCATTTTCAGAAATGCAGAAAAAGGCTTTTCCTTTTCAAAGGTTTTCCAGCACATGGCCAAATTTTGGGGTAGTCTCATCAGCCAGTTAAGAGTTTTGCAAAACAACCAACCAGCCTCCCCAAAAACACACCAGACCCCACAACAGTATGGAGAGTAGCCCAAACCAATTCCAGAACAGCGAGGCTGCAAAGGACTGAGATATGCCAAATACTATTTGCTTGCGTCATTAGCCATAGTCATAGGCTTTGGGTAGGGTTTTATTTTCACTTGCAGAGTCTCTGTATGTGTACGAGAGCATTTTGTAGAGGGTCATGCTGCTTACAAACTGTCCTAACTTCGAGGATTTTTTTTTTTCTTTTTGCATTAAACCTATAAGCTTTAGGGTTGAAAAGATGTAAATGTTTGTGGCTACTATCATACCTGGAAAAAGCCACGTGATATCTGTCTTATACATGGTTGAATACAGTGAAAACATTTGCATACGAAGTTGCTGGTAAGCCTTGCTTTTATAACTGTGGTTACACTGAAATCGTTCAACAAGCTGTATGTTAAATAGCAAACTTTGTAGTTTCTTGAGGTTTGTCCTTTCCCTTTTCTCATTCTCCCCATACAGATCAAGAAGCTGTCATGTTTTTTGCTGACTGGCTGGTAACAAGTCATCTTGTCTGGTTTTAGACTGACTGACCCTTTTATCAGTGCCAAGTAATTACCTCTATCTCCACATAGAATCATAGAATAGTTAGGGTTGGAAAGGACCTTAAGATAATCTAGTTCCAACCCCCCTGCAATGTTTGGTTTTGTTTTAGTGATTTCTCTGTTAGTATTTCTCAGTGTGGTGCCAGGCAGATCCCTTCTCTTCAGCAAGGAGTTTCAGAGATAATCTGCTCCCCAGGGACTTCTGTGCTCACAGGGTCTCATAGGCAGACTGCCTCTAAGCACAGGGTTTGTTAAGGTCCTAGTGAATAGTAATTCAGCATCTTGGTACATCAGTTTTGCCTGCTGAGTATGGGAAGAGTTGTTGGGCAACACTGATGAATAGAACAATCTAATTTTTAACCTTGGAAAGGGAAACAAGTGTTAGATGGATGAGGGTTGTACTTTTCTACCTTTGTCTGCCCATGCCATACTGCCTTCTCTTGATTAATTAGGCTCTACACTAAACAGTTTAAAGTTACAGAAATCCCTCTTATGGAATCATTCCTGAGAAAATCCTACTTTATCACCTGATTACTTGCCACAAAAATCTGGCCTCAAAGATGCTGGGGAAATAGTAGCTCATGGCTGGAGGAGGGTGTTTGAAGTGCCTGCCCTATGTTTTTTCACATTGAAGGTGCTTCAAGACCTCATTCCCTGAAAGTAAATTCAAGTAAGTTTTGATCGTCATTTTTGGTCAGGTGATGTAGCTTTTTGAAGTGAGTTAAGGCTGAATGTTGAGTAACCTGTTCATGGTGATGGAGTTATATTTAACCTCTTGAAGGAGGTTATTGGTTAAAACAATTCCAGTCTGTTTGTTAAGGCTAGGAGTCTTACCTCTCTGCTTGATTTCTCTATGAGAAAGGCAAGTAGGGAAGTACAGAGCCAGTCAGTCTACTCCCATGATTCCACTCCTGCTATTTAATTTGAAATGTGGACGAACAGCTCCTTTGAGACGCGCTCTCTTTCAAGGACCTTGTTAGCACCTCCATAGCCTGGCAGCTTCCCTGGAGCTGGCTGCCGGCTTGGATCTTGTCATAGGTGATGTGAAATGCCTTAAAAGTAAGTGCTTCTCTCTCAGTGCTGACTGGGAAACAAAAGGCTTCCTCTGCTTCTGGTCAGCGTGCAGATCACAAGCATGCTGCGAGGCAGGCAGTGGCAGTTCCCCTGGCATGGGGAGAGGGTCGTGCCAGCAGCTGCTTACACACACATCGCCTCGGTAATGCACTGCCTACCTGTCGCTATAGCAGCCTCCGGGAAAATTACCTCAGCGGCCACTAAAACTCATTTTTATAACTAATTTACAAAATTAAGCTTTTAAACTTAGTCTGCACCATACAAAAATTTGCTCAGACCTGTGTGGTTTGAGTTGGGTTTTTTTTGTGTGGTTTCTTTTTTTCTGGGGGGGACAGTGGGTGTTGTTTTTGCTTTTTGTTGTTGAGGGTTTTTTTTCCCCTGGGGATTTGAGGGGGTTTTTTTTGTTGTTGTTTTTGGGTTTTCGGGGGCTTTGGGGGTTTTTTTTTGGCTTTTTTTTTTTTTTGAGTAGTTTTATGTGATTTTCCCTTTTTTGTTCCTTTATATAATGCCTAGCTGAGTAAGTAATGTTTGGGTGAGAGGCCGTATAGCTACAGTGTGTCTCCTCAAAGTTAAGACAGTTTTTAGCAGGTGCTCAGCATGATATTTAGTTGAAACCTTTACAACTTCCACGGTTGCTGCTACCTACACAGCTGAACTCCCCGAGGTAATGCTGGTGGTGGTTACCTGCTTTTGCACTGGCCCTCAGGACCAATGCCAGAGTATTTCTAATATAATACTTATATTGTTATTATGATTTTAAATTTTGAAGTTGTTAAGCTGAGGAAACATCTGCTTTGGGCAGTTGTTGGCCGCACTCTTTGTGGAAGTTCATGTTTATGACAAGTCTTGTGGTTTGTTAGCAAGAGTGCACATGCAGCCATTTTCTGGTATGAACTGAAAATTTAGTGGCATTGCAGTATTTGGGCATACATTTTGAGTTAGGCACTGATCCTAAAGTACCTAGTGCGTATCTTTTACGTGCTTAAATTTTTTGCACATGCACAGGACTTATTTGCCCAGGCAAGCGATATGTTTGTCAGTACTTGCTTTAAAGCCGTGGTGAATCAGTTTTTTAATAGGCAGATGTACGAAAAAATCGGTGAAAATCTTCATTTTCATTCACTTCTCACCCATCTGAATTCAGAGACTCGAGACATTGCACATAGCCCTGGCTTCATAAAGTTCTGTTCATAAAGTTCTCTTATCTGCTTGCAGATAAGTCAGTGGAGGAAGTAACTCCACCCTGCTTTCCTGTGGGAGCTTATGGACTTCCCACACCCCAGGCTGTATCCATCAAATAAACTAGATTAATTTGAGCAATTTCAGTAGTCTTTCTTCGCTATTCCAAATAATTTTAATAGAAATGTGTTAGCATTTTTAGTGATTTTAGAGTATCTTGAAGGGAGCTTTGTGTTACTGATGCAGTCAAAGCCTTCAGTCTGATTTTCAGAAACATGTTTAATCCCACTGAAGTTGATAGCAGAACGTGAAGTTACATATCCTGTTACAGTAACAGAAAGTGTATCTGATCTGCAGAACTGTTAAAGTCAGTAGCAGAAAATATCTACTCTTTTGCTTCAAAGCAACAATGCACAAACTTCATTAAAACCTGAATTCCAGCGCAAGTAATTTTCAACAGAAATGTCTTCGCTTTTTTTGTTTAAAAAACAAAAACCAAACCACAACAAATCAAAACTTAAAAGAAATTTTTTTTTTCTACTTAAAAAGAATTTCATTGACTGCTCTATACTCACAGCATGAAAATAGCAATCATAAAAGATGTAAAAGTAAGGTTGCACAACAAAGAACTGGGACATTTTTATTTAAATAAATGGATACAGAAGTTTTTTTTATTAAGTTTTAAGTTAGAAGGGAAAGTAGTAGGGGTTAAATGTCATTATTTGAAAATAAAAAATGCAGGATTATTCTAAATTGCTTTTGTTGGACTATAGATTCTGGTTATGATTTGTCATATGATCCTTTAAAGGATTTCCTGCATGCTATCTGATTTTGTTTTGGTTTGGGGATTTTTTCTGTAAGGTACTATTAGTGGTTTTGATACTGGTTTCTTGATTTTGGCTTTGAGTGTATAATTTAGGACATTAATTCTTAGAGAGCCCAACATTCTTTGATTTCTAAGTGAAGAAATCTAGAGAAAGAAGTAGGACTCCATCAGGACGCATAAGGAGTCTTCTATGGACTGTGTAGGCTCTGTAAAATACAAACTATGAAATGAGGGGGAAGGTTGCTGTTCAGTAATTGAATGAGCTAACTTGAGCAGAACTGAATGAAGGTGAGGAAAAGGTAAGTATTTTTAAGGATAAATTAATGCATCTGGAACTTAATGACATCAGTGATTTGTGTTAGGACAAAAAAATACTCATCTGCCCATTTAATGGTTTCCAGTAACACAAGTGAGATTTAACTGTGTACTATTATCCCTTTGTTTTATTGCCTTTCTAAAATCAGTCAGATGTGCATTTTAGGATATCTTAGTAACATGTCCGCTGTGCAGAGGTGCAGTCACCAGGCTCACATTGGAGAACAAAAATGAAGCTTGCCAAAGGAATGCAATAAAATGGTTGTGTAAATGGTTATCTATAGGTTAATTTATCTTCTCAGTGGCTAACTGTAGGTCATTCTTGGGCTGGGAAGTAACCAAATGCCCAAGAACTTCATGTCCCGCAGCAGTCTCTCTCAGATATCTACCACGGGGAGAGCCCAAGCTTCCTGGTACACTAATTTCATGAGCTATCATAGAACCATAGGACAGTTTGGGTTGGAAGGGACCTTACAGATCATCTAGTTCCAACCCCCCTGCCATGGGCAGGGACACCTTCCACTACACCATGTTGCTCAAAGCCCCGTCCAACCTGGCCTTGAACACTGCCAGGGATGGAGCATCCACAGCTTCCCTGAACAACCTGTTCCAGTGTCTCACCACCCTCATAGTGAAGAATTTCTTCCTAATGTCTAATCTAAATCTCCCCTCTTTCAGTTTAAATCCATTCCCCCTTGTCCTGCCATTACAGACCCTTGTAAAAAGTCCCTCTCCAGATTTCTTGTAGGCCCTCTTTAGGTACTGGAACACTGCTACAGGGTCTCCCCTGAGCCTTATCTTCTCCAGACTGAACAAGCCCTGCTTGTCCAGCTCCTGGACCCAGACAGACTATAACACACATTGGTACACTTATTTGTTGAAGCATCTCTTTTATGAGAATTAATTAAAAACTCCCATACTCTGTTGCTTTATGACTGAAACCTATCATTAAGCAGTAGCAGAAGATTTTGGTGTTGTAGTTAATGAAAATTTACAAGCAATTTTAAGCAATTCGGGGTTTCTTACTAACCAACTGGCATGTATTTCATGTAGTACAGGCTTATTAACTTAATCAGAAGTTTGACTGTGAATGCATGACTTCAAGGTGCCAGAGATCTATGCTACAGCAGGTCACTGTTCTTGGGAGATTCATGGTTGTCTATCCATGTATCTGTGTAGACATTGCAGAATGAGTAAGAAGTATGTTGCATATTCAAATAAAACCGCAATTTTATATTTCTCACACATCTTATAATATTCTTTGTCTCTACATTGCTTAGACTTATATAATTGCAAACTTTGAATCTTTGGTGAATATACATGTGAAAGCTATTTTCAAACTTGTTTGAAAGTAAAACATAATAATTACACTACCCTTCTATAGAATTTACTTGAAGCTATGGGCGTGTACAGGAAGAGGGGGGTGGAGCACATTTTTATACTTTGTCCCCTCTTTTATGCCGATAATACTCTTTTTTCTGTTGCACTTCTTCCTACCCCACAGCCCATTTCCCTTCCCAAGTCTTCCTTTCTCTTTTCCTCAGTCGGATGATGGTGTCACTGTCTTGCATTCCTTTTGTTTCTCCCTGTCTATAGCTATCTTAATGACTTGGACCGCATAGCAGATTCCACCTACCTGCCAACTCAGCAAGATGTGCTGAGAGTTCGAGTCCCAACGACAGGGATCATTGAATATCCATTCGACTTACAAAGCGTCATTTTCAGGTAGTTTATTCTGTTTCATTTTACATTAGTAATACCGTATATAGGATATTGGTTAAAAGTGCATAAAAAGAAATTAGTCTATGTTTTTAAAATTTGAGTTTTGTCATTATTTTTTCATGTAATTGTCCACGTATAACAAGGAGTTGATGCTAAAGATGTCAAAAGGATGAAAGGCAATCATATTTGTCTTCTGAAAACTTGCAATTCATCTTTTCAGTAGTAGGTACCAAAGTTTGACTGTGAATAACAATATGAAAATACAGTCACGCTATCCTCTTAATTCATGTAAATTATGGAATACAACGCTTCCACTTGTGCAGCTGATTTTTAGAGAGAAATTGTTCTTCTCTACAGATAAATAACCCTGCTTGAGTGCAAGTGCAGTTGTTTGAAAAATATCTATGGAGTTGCAATTGCAAGTGAGACACCTGTGTTTAGTTACTCTGAGATACAGGGTGGGGTGGGAATACAATGTGAGCAAATTTGAGTTTTAATTTGGTCTATTAAAAATTTTAGTAGGTACATGTTGTATTCTATTTGTCCTCTTAAAATGGGCAGCTTTAACAAGTTGGGAAGTTTTACTCTGGTAATTTGGCAGAGGAAAAGGCAGGCCACCGAGTCTGTTCTGTTCACATATGTTTTTGCTGAGTACACAGGGCATACACTGCCAAATCATGGCTCGTGAAACCTTTGTATCTCAGAAGTCTGAGGGTTTTGAGACCCACAGTAATCTAAATACAGAAAACACATCAGACTTCAAAGCAGCATATTCTTCAGCAAACTGTCTGCCTAGGACAGATTCCGTTAAATATCAATAAAAAAAACATTTAGAAAAACAAACCGAACTTTGTTTTCAACTAAATTCTTGAATTTTGTCACTGTGTGTGTGCTTGTGTGTTTATCTGTTAAGGTATTCATGGAGTTGATATGGATGTTAATTTTGCAGAATGGTGGATGTAGGAGGCCAACGATCAGAAAGAAGAAAATGGATACATTGCTTTGAAAACGTCACATCTATCATGTTCCTAGTAGCTCTTAGTGAATATGATCAAGTGCTTGTGGAGTCAGATAATGAGGTAAGCAAGCATCAGCAAAAAGCACCAATTTTAATGAAAAAATAACTTCACTTGTCTAGTCCCGGGTGTTTTCCAAATGCGTCTACAAGCAGTCATGTACAACTGCACCTAATGGAGTGAGAAGCACTACAGGGATCAAGAGGGGAGAAGAGGATCAGTCTTCAAATATGGCAGACCTGATCAGCTCCACTATAGGATTCAGAGAAACCTATCTCTTTTGTGTTGAAGGGGAATACAGCTGAATATAGAGAAATGTTCTTAGTGTAGCTAAGTAGCAGAGCCACAAAAATAGGCAGTGGAAATAAAGACAAAATTTACAGATTCCTTGCCCTCAGCAAGTTTGCTGATGACACCAAGCTATGTGGTTCAGGTGATACCCTGGAAGGAAGGGATGCCATTCAGAGGGACCTTGACACGCTTGAGAGGTGGCCAGCGCCAATGTGATGGAGTTCAACAATGCAAAGTGCAAGGTCCTACACCTGGGTCAGGACAATCCCAGGCACAGCTACAGGTTGGGCAGAGAAGAGATTCGGAGCAGCCCTGAGGAGAAGGACTTGGGGATGTTGGTTGATGAGAAGCTCAACATGAGCCAGCTTCAGTGTGTGCCTGCAGCCCGGAAATCCAACCTTATCCTGGGCTGCATCAAATGGAGTGTGACCAGCAGGTTGAAGGAGGTGATCCTGCCCCTCTGCTCTGCTCTCATGAGGGCCCACCTGGAGTACTGTGGAGTTCTGGTGTCCTCAACATAAAAAGGACATGGCGCTGTTGGAGCAAGTCCAGAGGAGGGCCACGAGGATGATCAGGGGGCTGGAGCACCACCCTTATGAAGACAGGCTGAGGAAGCTGGGGCTGTTCAGCCCATAGCAGCCTTCCAGTATCTGAAGGGGACCTACAAGGATGCTGGAGAGGGACTCTTCGTTAGGGACTGTAGTGGTAGGACAAGGGGTAATGGGTTTAAACGTAAAGAGGGGAAGTTTAGATTAGATATGAGGAAGAAGTTCTTTACTGTGAGGGTGGTGAAGCACTGGAACGGGTTGCCCAAAGAAGTGGTAAATGCTCCATCCCTGGTGGTGTTCAAGGCCAGGTTGGACAGAGCCTTGGCTGACATAGTCTAGCATGAGGTGTCCCTGCCCATGGTAGGGGGATTTGGAACTAGATGATCCTTAAGGTCCTTTCCAACCCCAACCATTTCATGATTCTATGCTAGAATGGACCGTGAAGCAGTAAACTTCATTCCTTACACTTAAATCATAGGATGTGTATTGTATTTTTATTTCAAAAAGTAGCAGAGGTAAGAAAGTGAGCTGAGGGGGCAAAGCACACTTGTATCCAATATTTTGAAGGCAGTTTACAGAGTAGGGAAATTATTTAATATTTAGATTTTTTGCCTTTCCTGAGGGATATTGTGAATTACTCACTAAACTTCTGTGGGTTACTCACTGGCACCGTCCTGTGCACATCTTTTAACACATGCTTGTAAAAACTAGGTCAAAAAACCGAAACATTTGAATGTTCTTTATGGCTGCATACATGTTGATCTCTCTGTTTAAGAGAATGGTTGAAATAACAAGGCAAAACAGGTATTCCTGGATGTTCATGTTATATAACTACTATATATTATACGACTATTTTTAAATGATTATGAAAAAGGTACCTACATATAAAGCTGTTTCGATTTTTCAAGATTTCACCTTCTGAAACACTTCGTGGAGGCAAAAGTTGTAAAACTCCTCATTGTCTTGCAGATGCTTCTTCCACCTCACTGCTAAAGTATTAATGTTTCTTATTAACATTAACAGTGGAAAACTTCTGAACCTTTTTGAACCTTCAGTTTAAAATGTATTCATAACTTTAATTCAGACCAGTTCTTGTTTTCGAGTCATATGCGCGTACCCTAGTAGCACTTTCCAGCAGCCTTAGGCCTGTGTTACTCTAGCTCTGGAATGGATCCAGATTGTCCTAGAGCTAAGCACTCATCTGGGCAGCTTAGTTTCGGCTTTCAGCAAGCGGTAGCCAGTCTATCTGGATTTTGTTGGTGTTCCGGAGCACTGATTTATTCCCTTCCTCATAATTCAGGTATTTACTGGTTTGATCTCAGATTGCAGTTCTTTCTGAAAATGTTTGTAATATATGGAGCAGGCTGGAATGGCTTAACGATTCTGAGTTTTTAAAGTAATAGCAAAATTCATCCCTTGGATTAAGAAATCCTAGATACACACCTTCAAGCTATGCCTAATATTGCTGTTAATTTTGTGTGTGTTGTGTGTTGTCCTTTCACACATTACACTATTATCTAGGATCAATCTTTCCTGTGATCTTGACAACAATATTGCTCAATGGATATCCACAGAAATTATGTCATGAAGATAATTTTCCTAGCTTCTTGCTTTTGCCTTGTGTTCATCAGTCCACTGGCTTTCACTTCCTTACCACATGTAACCCTTGGTCTGCTTTAAGACCTGTGTCATCTAACTTGATATGATAACCAGGTTTAATTTTTTTTTGTGCCAGTCTTGACCAGTAATTTTTAAAATATTCAAATACTTCTGCATGTGTCATCACTCTCATTCTGAACAGAAAGAGTTCCCCACAAGCTTGTCTGAACCTGCTCCATTGCTGCTGTGTAATGTGTGGTGGTGCAGCAGCCAGAGTTGTGTGAAGACTGGTGCTTGCACTGTTCAGAATCCTGCTGCTATGACTTGACGCTCTCTCATTCTGTGTTCAGCATCCATTGTCTTACAGATTTCTCCTGCATTTATAAACTTTCAAAGTAGTGGCTGTTACTTAGGATTAAAGTGCAGCTGTGATCCCCATTAAGTCTTCTAGGTTTCTGAAATGTAGAGTAGCAGGTTCATTTGCCAGTAGCAGATGTTTGCATGGCACTAGCAGTAGGAAAACATAATGTTTTTATTTTGAGATGTGAACAGAACCAGTAGATCAGGAAGTGATTCAAGCAATGGTTCCGAAAGCCATTGCACAAACCTTGCAGGAATTCAGGGGGTTCTCAGACAAGTGGAACAGGAGGGATGGAAGGTAGAAGGGACATGTGACTGGCGGAGTCCCTTTTGGAAGTAGTGTAGAGCTAAATAATCTGGGAAGAAAGCTGTTCTTAAATGCTTGTCCAAAACATTACCACCAAGGAATCATTAAAACTGTCTAGTGACTTAATGGTCTGTAATTACAGTGCCCCTCAGTAAGATCGTGTTTAGCTTGGTGTTCATAGGTCATAAAGGCTGAAAGATGATAGCTACATAGGAGTGAAGTAGAATTGGTTGCGTAGAGGGATAGGGTCTCCATCCCAGAGAGAGAATGTACAAAGCTTGACTAGACATGGCCATGAGCAACTTGATCTAATGACAGAGTTAGTGCTGCTGGGAGCAGGGAGTTGGACCAGATGACTTCCACAGGTCCTTTCCCCTATAAATTCTTCTCTGATTCTAAGTAGAAGAAAAATTGTTTCACAAATGAAAGGAGATTTTTTTGTTTCTTTGGGGAGCATCTTTGTGGTCATGTCATAAGCTTTAAAACCCTGAAGAATCAAGCTTTATTTCATGGTGGATATCAGAATTACTGTAGTTACTTTCACAGTACTCAGTTTACACTGAAGAACTGTCTTGTGATTTTATCATAACATTTGCATGAAGTCAAAACAGGCTGTTTAGAAAATTGTGGCTCAGTACCTCAGCTGTAACTGCAAATTGAAACTGAAGGAACTTTGTAGGGTGGTTTTCTGTGACGTTTCTGTGTTTCAAGCACTGTATAAAGGCACTGTGCAAGGATGTCAGTTCTTTTAATTGGTGGAAACTTTTTATATTCTTAGGTTGTTCCACGTAGAAAGGATCGATGCTGCTTGGTTTTTTAAAAATTATTAAAAGAATATTTAAAATTACATTAAAATAGTTAAATGAAACCTAGGATAGGTATTTTTACTGTGTTTGCATTTGTTTGTGTATGCAGGTTTATTAATGTAGGCATACATACTCATGTTTTGAATCTGGATGAAGTGCATCTGCAGAATAGATAGATGGAACTTCTGTACCATTCATCAGTGCAATCTGTTAATGGGTGGCAAATTGGTACAGTGTTCCAATCACACTTTCTTTTTATATGGGACAAAAATAAGAAATGGCATGAGGCCACAAAGTTCAGTATACTTTCAGTCTTTGTGGAGGCAATTATCTCAAGCATGTATTTCATTTTTTCATTGGAACTATCTTGCTGTTCACATCTGGGCATGCTTCCACTTCTCTTCCAGCACTTTGTGTTCCTTATTCACAGCCTAGTCCTATATGGCTTAGCATGAGGGCTGAAAGAAAACAATGTTGAGATCAGAGCACTTCTCTTTTTATGCATCATGAATAAACGTAATACTTTAGTTGTCTCTTTTTTTCATCAACATTCAGCAATCCAGAACAATTGAGCATAGGTCAGCAGCATAATATGAACTCTCAGATAGAATTAAAATCCTCAAATGGTCTTCAGAATTATTTAACAATGTTATTTCCATGGGAATAAAATCTCCAGAACTCACTGTTTATTTTGAAACTAGAGAAAATAACACATTAACCATCTGTGCCAAACCTTGTTGCTATATGTATTTTATCTGCTCATACCTGTTCACACATATATGCGCATGTATTTCCTTTTTGGTTTGTGGATAAAGAACCTTTTGAATGTGAAGTATCAGTACTGGGAAGTATTCGCATAAGGAAGAGTCAGAGCCTCTCTGTCTTTTGTTTAAGTGGGTGGTTCATAATGGAAATGGGAGGTTGAATGATTGTGAACATGGTTGCAGAGGCTGCCAGAAACACTGCTGGTAAATGTTGCTATTGGCAGCAATTGCTGGCAAAGATAACCGCTTCTATTTTTTTTTTTCTATTTCTTTTTTTTTTCAATAATCAGTATCAAAACTGTCCAGAAAAGGACTTTTTTCAATGTCAATTCAATTTTAAAATGTTTTCACCTTTTTTTTTTTTTTAAATAATCTGAAGATATTCATGAAAAACTGATTATTCTGGCATTCATGTTATTTCATAAAAACAACCTTTTTTTTTTTTTTTTTTTTTTTTTTTTAAGGATATTTTATAGCAATGTTTGACCATGTTTTTTGGAGCGACTTTTTCGGCCACTTTGTCTGGACAGTGATTTTGTGCTTTGACGGTTGTTGAACATGTTGCTTTGATGGATTATTCCTGAGTTCTGTGTTTGAAGTGTCTCTTACTGCATTTGAGTTACTCATCAAAATATTTGCACAACCATTGCAGATTTTTTCTTAGATGGCTAGTTACGGCAGTGTAGCTGCAAGATTATACTTTGTACTAGTGGCAAAAATCTGAAGCATTTCCAATTTTGTTACTGTAGCTACTTTTTCACATACTGGAGGACTCAGTACTTACCTCCTACTTCCTGATTTCCTCTGTTATTTCCCAGCTTTTATGTAGCAGCTCTGTTAAATTTATAGCCAAGGAATACACTGTAGGTCTTTCTGT